>NC_054560.1:7459213-7559213 GCF_017654505.1 Polyodon spathula
GGCTGGGTGTATCAGTGTGTGTGTGTGGAGGGTCTGTCTCGCTCACTCACAGGCTGGGTGTATCAGTGTGTGTGTGTGGAGGGTCTGTCTCGCTCACTCACAGGCTGGGTGTATCAGTGTGTGTGTGTGGAGGGTCTGTCTCGCTCACTCACAGGCTGGGTGTATCAGTGTGTGTGTGTGGAGGGTCTGTCTCGCTCACTCACAGGCTGGGTGTATCAGTGTGTGTGTGTGGAGGGTCTGTCTCGCTCACTCACAGGCTGGGTGTATCTGGGTGTGGAGGGTCTCAGTGTGTGTGTGTGGAGGGTCTGTCTCGCTCACTCACAGGCTGGGTGTATCAGTGTGTGTGTGTGGAGGGTCTGTCTCGCTCACTCACAGGCTGGGTGTATCAGTGTGCGTGTGTGGAGGGTCTGTCTCGCTCACTCACAGGCTGGGTGTATCAGTGTGCGTGTGTGGAGGGTCTGTCTCGCTCACTCACAGGCTGGGTGTATCAGTGTGCGTGTGTGGAGGGTCTGTCTCGCTCACTCACAGGCTGGGTGTATCAGTGTGTGTGTGTGGAGGGTCTGTCTCGCTCACTCACAGGCTGGGTGTATCAGTGTGCGTGTGTGGAGGGTCTGTCTCGCTCACTCACAGGCTGGGTGTATCAGTGTGCGTGTGTGGAGGGTCTGTCTCGCTCACTCACAGGCTGGGTGTATCAGTGTGCGTGTGTGGAGGGTCTGTCTCGCTCACTCACAGGCTGGGTGTATCAGTGTGTGTGTGTGGAGGGTCTGTCTCGCTCACTCACAGGCTGGGTGTATCAGTGTGTGTGTGTGGAGGGTCTGTCTCGCTCACTCACAGGCTCTGTGTATCAGTGTGTGTGTGTGGAGGGTCTGTCTCGCTCACTCACAGGCTGGGTGTATCAGTGTGCGTGTGTGGAGGGTCTTCTCGCTCACTCACAGGCTGGGTGTATCAGTGTGCGTGTGTGGAGGGTCTTCTCGCTCACTCACAGGCTGGGTGTATCAGTGTGCGTGTGTGGAGGGTCTTCTCGCTCACTCACAGGCTGGGTGTCTCAGTGTGTGTGTGTGGAGGGTCTGTCTCGCTCACTCACAGGCTGGGTGTATCAGTGTGCGTGTGTGGAGGGTCTGTCTCGCTCACTCACAGGCTGGGTGTATCAGTGTGTGTGTGTGGAGGGTCTGTCTCGCTCACTCACAGGCTCTGTGTATCAGTGTGCGTGTGTGGAGGGTCTGTCTCGCTCACTCACAGGCTGGGTGTATCAGTGTGCGTGTGTGGAGGGTCTGTCTCGCTCACTCACAGGCTGGGTGTATCAGTGTGCGTGTGTGGAGGGTCTGTCTCGCTCACTCACAGGCTGGGTGTATCAGTGTGCGTGTGTGGAGGGTCTGTCTCGCTCACTCACAGGCTGGGTGTATCAGTGTGTGTGTGGAGGGTCTGTCTTGCTCACTCACAGGCTGGCAGCGGTCGCTGCGTAGTGCTCGAAGTCGTAGTGTGCCTCTGGCTCCTCCGTCATGCGCAGCTGCTTCACGTAGGAGGCGTACTGCTGGCCCGGATCATACAGCTTGCTGCTCTCACACAGGGTCTGGTAGTGCACAGGCAGGGGCGCAGTCTGCATGTGCATGACCTGGTAGTACGAGATGGTGGCCTGAAAACAAATACAACAGGACAGGACAAGAGAGGTCACAGGTTAAAAATGGGTATTATTTCAACATACACGTGCATACACGTATTTCAGGGCCTTGCTCGGAACAAAATCATGGACTAGAATGGTCCAGTTGGTGCCAGATTTTGTCCAGCCCTGTTCTGTACTTTATTATACTAGATTAAAAGATATACAACGTTGTTATGTAGGTAGACAGGCAGACAGAGACAGATAGCTGCAAGGACTGACAGACACAAGGACAGACAGTTTTCTGCTGTACTCACTGATCGCAGGGTCTGGTCGCTCTGCTTTATGACCTCCTGCAGCTGTCTCAGCACGTTCACCTTCACATCCTCCAGCTCTTGCTTCTGGGTCTTGGCGTCGGCGATGCAGGTCCGGTACGTGGCCTCAGCCTCCTCTGCCTGAAACACAGAGACGTCAGAAACCCCCTCTCACACAGACTGGCCTCCAGAGAGACCGGGGGAATGCTAAACACAGAGCACAGAGACGCCAGGAACTCCCTCTCACACAGACTGGCCTAGAGAGACCGGGGGAACGCTAAACACAGAGCACAGAGACGTCAGGAACCCCCTCTCACACAGACTGGCCTAGAGAGACCGGGGGAACGCTAAACACAGAGCACAGAGACATCAGGAACCCCCTCTCACACAGACTAGCCTCCAGAGAGACCGGGGGAATGCCAAACACAGAAACATCAGGAACCCCCTCTCACACAGACTCCCCACCAGACTTGAAAAAATTCCTTAAACTGATGTGAATTGAGGCCCAAAAGTGACTGCCCTTCAGACTCTGCCCAGGAAGGCATTGTGGGAGTTGTAGTTTTATCAGTTCTTTTTTTGTGAAGCTCACCTTGTTTCGGGCCTCCTCCTCCAGCCTCCTCTTCTTATCCAGGGACTTGGTTGTGTTGCTGCTGCTGGTGCCCTGCTGATCCTCCTCAGCCTTGATCGTGACGTTCTTCGCCTTGTCGTGCTCCTCGCAGCGCGCCATGTACGCCTGCTTCGCCTTGCGCAGGTTTGACTCCGCCTCCATCTGCCGCGGACACGCCAACGTTATCAATCACATGAAAACAAAATCAACCAATCACAGCAAAGGGCTGGTCAAAATCCTGTTACATCACATCTTTAATGCTTAACAACAGAATAAATTTGCAGACACCCTACGCCCCTCTCTGCCCCCTTTCTCACCAGCTTCCTCTGTGCTCGATGCCACAGCTCCTTTATCTCCTTGCGTCTCTTCTCATGTTCCTGTTTGCGCAGCATCAACGGCTACATGGACAAAAACAATGAAATTGTACATAAATAATGCTCTGGTGTATTGTATCCCTATCTCTCAGGTGTATTGTGTGTCTCTCAGGTGAGTTGTGTGTGTCTCTCTCAGGTGTATTGTGTGTCTCTCAGGTGTATTATATCCCTGGCTCCCTGGCTCTCAGGTGTACTGTATCCCTGGCTCTCAGGTGTACTGCATCCCTGGCTCTCAGGTGTACTGCATCCCTGGCTCTCAGGTGTACTGCATCCCTGGCTCTCAGGTGTACTGCATCCCTGGCTCTCAGGTGTACTGCATCCCTGGCTCTCAGGTGTACTGCATCCCTGGCTCTCAGGTGTACTGCATCCCTGGCTCTCAGGTGTACTGCATCCCTGGCTCTCAGGTGTACTGCATCCCTGGCTCTCAGGTGTACTGCATCCCTGGCTCTCAGGTGTACTGCATCCCTGGCTCTCAGGTGTACTGCATCCCTGGCTCTCAGGTGTACTGCATCCCTGGCTCTCAGGTGTACTGCATCCCTGGCTCTCAGGTGTACTGTATCCCTGGCTCTCAGGTGTACTGCATCCATGGCTCTCAGGTGTATTGTATCCCTGGCTCTCAGGTGTACTGCATCCCTGGCTCTCAGGTGTACTGCATCCATGGCTGTGGGCTCCTAGGTGTGATGCTGTACCTGCAGAAATGTTTGGTTGTGCAGGGTGCTGGCAGTCTGTATCACTCCGTGACTCTGCTCCATATCCTGCTCCAGGGCGAGAGAGTAGATTGATAGGAATGGCATGTGGGGCTGTGGAGAGAGAGAGTGAGCGAGCGAGCAAGCGAGAGAGAGAGAGAGAGAGAGCGAGAGAGAGAGCGAGAGAGAGAGAGGATGTGAATTTACTACAAACAGGATCGAGGCTGCCATTTAATGCACTTACCTGTGAGCAATTGTTCTGCATGCCATTGATCAAACACTTTTGAGTTTTTTTAAAAAAGAAAACATTGTTACAGATTTTTGATACTTTAGACTACGTGTGAAATTGTTTTAAAAGCAGGGGTGAACCAATTAAACCTCCATCCAGACCCTGAAGCAGTTCCTGATCTCATTTGACCTGTTAAAGCTGGACTGGAATAGCTCTCCAGAACCATGACTGGATACCCCTGGCTCAGAGAAACCCGACTGATCTACAAGCTAGGAGGTGCGAGCTCTGATCATTCTGTGGATGAAAGGTGTTGAGGTATAAAATATATAAAAGTGTTGTGCAAAAGAGTCTTATTCCCATCCCTCTATAACAGACAAGACAGCACCCACAGCATGGTGCCTGCCATCCCTACCTCCTGATTGATGGTGTGCTTGCAGGACTGGTAGAGCTTCTGAAGACCCTTTGCAAACTCCAGCTCTAAGAGGAGAGAGACAGGTCCACAGGGCGTAAGAGAACAGGTAACAAATCAGGGGAAACGTGCAAACTAAACAAGATCTTCCTGCATTCAAACAGATCTACTTCAACAGGGATATCTCAACCAATGACACAGTTTCAACTAAAAACCTTTCTGAGCAGTCTTTTTCCCCCCTGGAGTTAAGAATTTACAGCAGGCCAGCACCTTATTGTAGGCACTGTGCAGATGTCATCCTGTGCATAGCAGACTACATGCATGGCAAAGGTTTTGCATCACCCAACAGAATGAACTGCTTTTGATTCAGTCAAATGAAACCTGCTGAATGTTATGTGAACGTATTGAATTGGAACCTATTTAAACTATGTCCTCACCCAGCAAGGTGCGCTTCTCCACGTAGCACAGCAGCTCCTTCATGTACTTGGAGACGGTCTTGGCGTACTGGAGAGCCGAGGACACGCCCCCCTCGCTTCGCTGCAGCATGATGTCTACTTCCTCCGCACTCAGGAAGCCTGCCCGGAAAACAACAGCAGAGTCGTTACAGAGTGCAATGCCAGCGCTTCCGCCACGCTCAATCACCCAGCACTCCACACAGGCTTGGCAGCGAGGAGCACCGTCCTCTCTCCACACTACTCCTCTGCTGTTATTATAGGCTGAATCCCTCATGAGGTCCTGAGAGAAAGCTAGCTGCCCCAGGTTGTAATGGTAAGCAAATCCCAGGGGTACAAAAAAAGGCAAGTCTTTAACCACTACAGCAACCCTTAAGAGTTTTATCTTCTTCATCATCAATTATTATTATTATTATTATTATTATTATTATTAATAATAATAAATAATAATAATAATATTAATAATAATAATAATAACTGAAGCTCTGGAAAACCAGCCAGGTGTGCTGTGTGAACCAATTTAAAAAACAAAGAAATCATCGGAAGTCCTCCACTAGGGTGCCGTTCCTTTGGTCTACACCCTACTGTGTGCACACTACAGTCGCCCTCCGTCTTTGACAAGGGTGAACGCTAGTGAAGCGAAGAGACGCCATCCTTACCAAACTCGTGCAGCTCGCTCTTCATCACCGTCACATCCACTCCCTGACCCAGCAGTCCTCCATGCAGGTTCTCCATAGACTGGGAAGAGAAAGAAACGCGATGTCACAGCTACACGGGGGCCACCTTCTCAAAGGACCGCTCACCACTGTGCCACTCAGCACCAGTGTTCGTTTTTATTCCTAAAAACAACGGCAATGCTAAAAAGCTGTAACTCAGGAACTGTAATGTTTCTATACACATACAACTTTTTTTTGCCTGATGAATAATAATAATAATAATAATAATAATAATAATAATAATAATAATAATAATAATAATAATAATAATAATTTAAAAAAATAGCCCATTGAGTTTTCTATTATAATTACAAACACCATCAGCATCTCTGTTTGAGGTAAAGCATATGGGGGGAACCATGGGGAAAGCATGGAAAACAAAACTGTGCTATGCAAATTTACTATGCAAATCTACCGCAGTAAACTCTCAAAATGGTACACCTGCTTAATATTCCAATCTCTGAAATAGCGCTTCAGTATTTGAGGCAGTGTGCCCCCTGGCTGATCTCAGAGAGTGAACTGTGGAGGATGTTGCAAACACAAACCGGACAGTTTTATTTTAGTGTTAAAGCTGATTGAAGGAGAAGGTTGCTGTTTGAGAAACAGTTTTCTTAGAAATACGTTTTCAGATCCAAAAAGAAAAAAAAAAAACTCCCTGATTTCAACACCTGGCACACAAGCCAGCCTTAGTGTAGGGCTCCATGTACTGTAGACTGTAGCGCAGTGCAGCTCTACTGTGCCTGCTGCACCTTTTTAATGCAAACACACTTGAGAATGTCTTAAAAAGGAAAAAGCAGAAGCTGAGATAAGACAGCGTCAGAGCCACGAAGCTACCCACACAGAGCCAGCATCCGCCCTGAGGTGCGAGTTCCTCTCAGCTCTACCTGCAGAGACAATCACACCAGCAGCGATGCGAGCCGGTACAGAGAAGGAGATCCACAGTGCTGGGCTGGCACAACCCCGGATCAAACCCTAACCCCAACCTCCTTCCCAGAACTCAGCTACATACATGGTAAAGAAAAACTTTTTGCAAAGCCCAGGGAGGTACAGTACAGCAGATTTTAAAAAATGACATACCATCGGCGCTGGTGTTCTTCTATTAAAGAGCACGGAGCACTAAAGGTGACATTTCGATCGCTGTCCTTTATTAAAAGCGTACTATGATACTGTAAATGTGCCCGCTGACATGCTTTCCCCTGATTGGTCCCCCCCTGCCTGTAAAAATGACATCACCACCCTGCAACGTTTAAAAAGCACTTTCGCGCTCCATGCAGCAGACAAGGCAAGGTCCAGGTAAGTTACCTGTATGTGGTGTTACCGTGGTGAACCCTGTTTCTTTACAAAGGTTTTCTACACCCAAGCGTTCAAGAACACTTGCTCCAGGTCCCACTGTGTGTGCTGGGGTGGGTTCAGGCTGCATCATGCAGTTTTCTTTGGTACTCACCCTGCTTTTTTCAGCTGGAGGCAGAGAGAGAAGCGTGCTGCTGTCCACTTCACCCATAAGCAGCTCAGACACACTGGGGAAGGGGGGAGAGAGAGAGAGAGGCAAAATCATCACTCAAACAAACCTGCACATGCTACAGAAACATTTAACATTTCATGTATATAATATATGCATAAGTACAGTATCTCAGTCCATATGAAAAATTAGTCCCCAACAATTATTACTTGATCATCACCAGCAAGCATGGGAAGTGACTTTCCACTCCTCTACTGTTCAGCCATGAATGCTTTAGTACAGTTATAAAAATCACGACCTGCACGGCCTAAAGAAACTACATCAGCAATTGTACAGTAACCTCTCGTCCTTGTGACCAAATCACCCCCAGTCTCTGTCGACAAGGACAGCTCTATGAAGAACTTCTTCCTGCTTTCCTTCTGGGAACAGCAGGCAGGTGATAGACGGGCTTCACCATGTTCTGTAGTGGACTGGAGCATGAATTCTACAACAGAACCAGAGCCTTACCTCCTCCTGTGTGCAACACGTACTGGTGCCGGTAAGTAATCCATTGTGGCTCCATTAACCCCATACAACAAAAAACTCCTCCAGCCCGTGCTTACTGCATCTAATAGAGCGCCGCTATTCTGATCCTGAATGTCTCGTCTGAGCCAAACAAGGAAGCTGCTGTTTTCCCTTTTGTGAGTAGACTTTCCCCCCCTAAAGACCTTGAAACAAAACAGGGTTATCTCACTGTCATCTACTGTGCTGCAACTTCCCCATTGTGTCCTTTAATGAAAACAGAAGCGCTGTCGTTATTGTTTGGAGCAGAGGCTGTAGTCACATTTAGAAAGCAAATCGCGACGGCCCTGGCAGTAAAGCCACAGCTCTGCAAAGCACTGGGTTTTAAGACGGTGTCTCGTCAGCCTTTTAACAACCCCGCTGCTCTCCTCGGCAGCTTTCCTCCTGCAAGCATTCTGCTAACCGAAATGATTCTCACGAGAAAACAGCTGCTTCCTAACCCTGCTCCGGATCCATATTCAAAATGAGCTGTTCTGGGGCTAATCAAGCTCGTAGTAAAACCTGGAATGGGTGACACTGCTATGCAATAAGAGTCTTATTTTCATCCCTGATGCCATTGGTTCGGCACATACCTGCTGCTGAATGCCACAGCGATGGTCTCAATGGCCTTCTCGAAATCCTTCTTGTCTGCCTCGATACCCGACTCATAGTGGAAACCTGGTGTGGGACGGAGAGTGAGAGTGGAAAAGTGAGTGGGAGGGAGGGAGAGGTTTGCTGTTAGCACTCAGGGACTGCTCTTACAGCACAGTAAACTTTTAGACATCAGACACCTGCAGGGCTAGCCTTTGTCCTCCAGAGGTCAGTTCCCCTGCAGCACTGTTTTAGAGAAATGATGTGCGTGATCTATTATTCTATCTATTCAGAAATTCCCTGGTTCCTGATGAACTCAACTTCTTTATCTACATCTCAGTACTGTTGCATTTCTTTAATGTTTTCTGTTGTGTGTTTTCTCTGTTGTTGTTTGTATTTGCTTAATGTTCCAACAAAAAAAAGTGGTCTTTTTTTGGCTAAAGGAGCCAACGATTACCAGGGAGTTGTTGGAGACCTACAAAAACATCACAAACCAAAAAAATAATACTTTACTAAAAAGCTGACAAAATCGTAGCAACTACACTCACATTGCTTGAATAGTTCCCATTAAACAAGCTGCATGTTTAAAACGCAATTCCAATGTTCCTAGCATTCTAACTCTACCAGCTTCTAACTCACTAGAGACTGCAGTCTTTTGCATTCAGTTCTTGGATGGGATCCTTTCAAAGGAGGTATTTGGCAGAGCTTAATGAAGAACAGATCGGGCTTGTGAGCATTCCGTTGGGCAGCCCTGTGGTGTCTGTGTGTGGTCCTTTGACCTTGTACCTTTGACCTTGGAGATGAGCGTGCCTGCGGCGGTGAGCGTCTCCACGGTGTTGAGCAGCGGGTACATGCTGATCACCTGTCGCAGGATCCGAAGCACCTCCCCCAGACACTCGTGAGCCAGCGGCCGGCGCCCCTCTAGCTTCTCTGAGCAACAAGAGCCACAGATAAGAACGTTACACAAGAGATTCAAAACACATGAGAACCGCTCGCTGCACAGATACAGTCCTGGTACAGAACTAACTGTTTGAAGCGATGGCTCTTTAAATGTGGCATGCAGGTAAATCAGTTTGAAATGCATTTTACACAAGATGACTTATTATAGCAATAACAACAACGCCGGCATTCACAGATTAATGGTTTGGGGTGAATAGCCCTCTGGCTTGATCTTCAAAATCTTTTTTTGCCTACCTTCTCCATACTCAAATCTTAATGGCTACATTTAATAAGCCACACCTAATTCTATACTTAAATCAACCTGCAGTTCTTATTTTAATAATGGAATAGTAATTCTGTTGATAAGCCAGCAAAATAACTGGTTAAGATTCATACAGGAGACAAAAATCACAACTAGTTATGTGTACACATGGAACATTTTCCAGTTATGTAAATAAATGTGCAGATTTCTGGGAGATGTGTCTCAGTGTGTGCTTGTGTGTGTTAGTGACTCAGTGTACTCCTTTACTGCTCATCTGTGTCACACCTCCGAGCTGCAGCACGCTTCCTCTTCCTGCCCTGCGAGCAATAGCCGTTGGGCTGACTGGCAGACCACTCTCCCCCCCCACCGTTTCCTTCCCCTCTTCAGTACAAACACAAGACAGTGAAAGGACTGGCATCCCCCAAATACTGTATGAGGAGCACTAAACAGACATGCTTTCCATGGTGCAATAGGCTTTCTAGACTCGGGCAGCATTTCTCCACCAAGTAACCGACTGTCAAGTTCAGGGTTCCCTAAATGCTGAATCCTCGCTTATGGTGGAGTGCTCTCATGGAGTGGCAGAGACTTCAGACCACTTTGGCCATATCCGTCTCATTAGAAGTCTTGTCCCAACTGGAACCTGATGGCAGCAGCTTCACTTATTACACTGAGAACGTACATTATTTGTAACACACATTATAGAGAAGGTGAAATCTGTACAGCACTACTACACACCTGTGTCAGCCCCCACCTTTGAATGGAGACTTTATACTTAAAATCGCTTGGCAGATTTTTGATGCTGGGGAAAGGAAGTTTAGCTACAGTGTCGACCCACAAGCCTTTCACATTTTATTATTATTATTATCAAATTCCTAAATGAGGCTCATCTGTCAAAACACGAAGCTCAGCGATTTCCTCTTTATAGCTGTCGAGATGCACAGAAGGCAGTGAGATATGGAAGAGGGGCCCAGTCTAGAGGAGGGCAGTTTTTAGTTGTTTTTTTTTATTTCTCGCGCAGATGCTGTTCAGAGCTTATCTCTCAGCCACCAACAGTCAGCAGGGCCCAGAGAAGGTAAACAGGAAGCTGCGGTGGTGAAAACAGTGGCGCTGACAGGAAGTGCTGTCATCCTGGCTGAGCTGCTGACTGCTCCAGAACTGTACTGATCCAGACAGCACAGAACCTGCCCCCCGTATGTCCATCTCTGGTGAGCACACTGTGTAACCCTGTAAATTCCACGTTCAATATGATTTGGATAAATCGCCATTTGGCCGCGTTGAGAGTGAATTGTCAAAATCCCTACATTCTGTGCAAGGGCCCTTCCTTAATGGACTTCTCTCAACACTGAATGTTTTTGATGTGCAATAAAAGAGGAAGTGTTCTATTTGCAAGGTAGCCCAAAACAATCATTCACTACAGTAACCACACAATCAAAAAGTAGATCATAGTGCTGTAAAAGTACTATATTTAAAACACATATCTAAAGACACTGGCATTGCTGGGACTCAGTTTACCCTGATTCTGAAATCACAGCCTTGTTAATCCGTGCACATCCTGGCAGATACACAAACACACGGGAACATACGGAACACGACTGCACGCTCGCTTACAGTCTTAGCAGTCTGGAAAAATCAGCCAATCAAGAGCAGATTTAACTCCACGCTTCTTACAAAAATAAAACCGCTCACGCCAGATATTGTAAAATAGGAAAATAACTAATGCATTATTATGAAACCAGTTTTTGAAAACCTATTATTTACTTAAGTATTTATTTTAATTTTATTAAATCAGGAGATTGAGACAGAGTGCTAATTTACAACAAAAGGACAAAAATCGCAAAGTGCAAACGACACAATAAAAACCACGCGTGGTTCGAGCTTAAAATCGAAATCTGCAGCACACAGAGATCCAAGAATAGTATCAATCAGACATATCCATTTGTTAATGTGGACTGAAGGGTTACAAATGCACTTCTTTACAGTGAAACCTAAGCTTAAAAAAAAAAAAAAAAAAAAAAGGTTTAAAATTGGGAAACACATCCCATTGTTGTCTCAGTGAGAACTTCCTGATTTCAAAACGTTTAACGAAATCACATTGTGTAAAAGAATAAGAACAACAACAACAAAAAATGTGTATATATATATATATATATATATATATATATATATATATATATATATATATATATACATACACACACACACACACACACACACACACACACACACACACAAAGTGTTGAGAACAGAGGGCGTGCTTCCTGCTGCTTGAGTGCGGTGTGCCACAGAGGCTCAGGCAAGCTTCTAGAGAAGACAACGAAGGCCTCTTGTGCATTCGCTTCCAACTGGCTTTTTAAAAACTCAATGCGGGCGTTAACTGCCTTTGACTGGTACTCAATTGTAAAGGCGAGGGAAAGACAGCTCGTCTTGTTTTGAAATCCACACATTAAATTAATGGATTGATTTAATGCCTGCTGATAAATACTTCTTGCAGGCAATTGCAAAGAGGAGTATCGGCACACCCCTAGCGAACTGGTTCAAGAAATACTGGTTAAATTTGTGCTACATTTATTTTACCAGCTCCATCAACCTAAACAGGGATGGAAGCATATTTGCTCGATTCTGTATGTATTTTACTTCGAGCCGAATAGCCACAATGTACAGTTCAATACAGGTGTCTGTAGGAAAACCTGGCATGGATCACATCGAATGCTATGGGAGTCTTTTTTTCTATCCCTCCTTGAGCTCAATGGAAGGTCACCCCTCTACAGATATTCTCAACAGATATATCTTGCATAAATATCTTAAATAAGATTTCATCCTAAATACTGTAAACCCCTCTTAAATAACAAGCCATTCCTTTCAGCCAAGTTTGATACTATGACTTAAATGGCATCTGATCACACAAAATACCAGATTATACCCAATACAACAATTTCCTTTTTTTGCTCAAATTGATGCCGTTTCTTTAAAAAAAAAAAAAAAATGCTGAAAAACAGAGGCTGTTAAAAACATCCTCTAGTAGAGCAACACTTTTTTTTTTGCATTGAGCTTTGACCAAAATAAGAACCAAACCCTACAAAATTACCATTTCCTTTCCCAAGAGAAGCAGGAGGTAGGTTATGATATTTATTAATTATCTGAAATATCGAACAGTTTCAAAAAAATTATTTGACCTATTTTTGCTGATGGACTGCCCCTCTTTGTTGTTTCTTCCTGGGCCTTTTCTGAGCCAAGTACGCTGGCTGACGTCAAGCGAGACTCACAAGAGGAGCATGAAATGATCGGCTGGGACAGGGAGGGGCTAAAGAAGAAAACACACAAGCGACCGTCCCAGCTAGCGCATTCATTGCACATGTCATTATCCACAGTGCATTCAATTACAAGGATGGAAATACTGTAGGACTCCCATTGCATAGCAGTTTGATCCATTCCTGGTTTAATAAGACACAGCTTAGCTTGTTACCTATACACTGTGGCTAATCAAGCTTGTATTAAAACCTGGAATGGGTGAAACTGCTATGCAACAGGAGTCTTATTTCTGTTCCTGCATTAGCAGTATTAGTTCATTTTTCGTGCTGAGCTAGCCAGTAAAAGCTAGCCAATTCAATGTGGAGGAAGCAGAGGCTTACCTTCCCCTAGAACCACGTCTTTGAGCTTCTCCACGCTCTCTGCAAATCTGGCCACGTGGCACAGCAGCTGGGAGATGTCCTCCACCTCGATGATGGTCCCGTCGCCACTCTCCACGGTCGGGCTGTACGAGAGCGCCCCCCTGTGGCCCTTGCTGAAGCCCCAGGTGCCCGCCGCCTGCATGGGAAAGCCAGCCGCGCTGGCGTGACGGCTCAGGGCCGTGGGTCTCTTCAGCGTGCCAGCAGAGGAGGTGCTGGCGGCCAGCTTGCTGAGCGGAGAGGGGGTCCCGGGGCAGGAGGAGGGCTCTAGGAACACGGTGGCTGATTCGGATGCATCCTTCCGCGGCTGCTCCTGGAGAACGGAAAGCTGGGGTTACGAAAGAGAGAAGAAAAAAATGAAATGGGAATGGAAAAGTGGTCTAATTAAGCAAATTACTAGTTCAATTAATGGTCTACTTAAGTAATTGAAAGCTCAGTCTGAATGAAAACCAGCAGACAGGGGGGGATCCCCAGGACCAGGGTTGAGAATCACTGATCCAGAGGATAATCAGTCTGGTTACTTGCAGTTGAATGGTATGTGCGTTGGGATGGAACAGGCAAATGAAAGGAATGATGTTTTGTAAGGCTAAGCCTTAGCAAGTTGTTTGTATCACCTCTGCAATCTGCTTCAGTCTATATATTCAGTGAGGAAGGTTCTGTGCATCAGTGCATCGGTGTGCAGTTTAGATTAAAACCAGAAAAAAGCACTGCAGCCCCCTTTTTTTTTTTTAGTGTGAATTTATATACAATATCCAGTCAGCAAGCATCATTGTCCCGTATCAGTTTCATTACTGTGGCTTTAAACATTAAACGAATTTGAGACGACACTGACGCAATTGCAGAACTTTTCCACCTGATGGCACTGTGTACACAATCATATTTATGTGTTCCAAACAAAGGTAACATGATACCTAGAATTACAAAATCAGATGGTACTTTGCAATGTGGAAGCAAAACTAAAATCATGCTGTTCCACATGTGCAATATTAACTCTTCCAGCGCCAAGTAACTTTGCAAGAGGACAACTAAACTACCGGTTACATTAGCTTACACACGCCGCTTAGCGCTAATCTTGGGGCCAGCTAATGTTACCTTAGGTAAGACATGATTAGTGTTAATCAGGAACAAGTGTCTTAACAGAAAAGCCATTCAAAAGCAATACAGGGGAACGAACAGGTCTGGGGCTGGTGATCATATTTAGCCAGGAGATGAACCCATTGAGACCAAGACCTAGTTTACAAGAGGGTCCTGGAAAATAAAAAGAGCGGCAATGTATAAAAAAAAATTAAAAACCACCTATCACAAACAGCACAATAAAAACATGTGGCTCAAGCTTGATCAGCAGCACATAGAGATCTAAGGATGATACAAATAAATCATATCTATGTTAATGTGGGCTGAAGGTGAAGCATTGGCAAGAGGTTCTAAGCATGACAGAGCAATGGGCGGGGGTGTGTACGGAAACGCACCAGCGCTGTGGACAGACACACAGTGAAACACACAAACTGACGTCACTGAACAGAATGAGGAACTCTTTGGCCTCTGTGAGCCAAACAGCACAGGCTACACCCACATGAGTCATGTGGACACAGCCATGTGATATTCACCAACTCATCATGAGACTAATCTTTATGTCACCTAGAAATGGCAACTGGGTGCCCTATCAAGCATACTGTTTACCCCTCTGTCTGCAGCACCATGACCACGATGCTAGTTATGCCCAAGCCAAACATGCCCTCAGTTCCCCCTAAGAGATCACTGAGTTTAAGGGTGTTGCAGGAAGCTGCTTGACACATTGTCAATACCCTAGTTAAGGGCAAATGTACCCTTAAGTGTTATGCTTGAACTTAATATACTTCAAGTGCTTCATGCAACCAGCCCCTGGTCATTAGGTGCCAAATTATAGTCAGTTAATCAAATCAGTAGCTAGCTGTGGACAACAGACTTGCAAGACAGAGGTTTGCAAGATGCTGCAGGGTCATCTCCAGGCGGAAATACTGTCCATTCAAGAGCTTGGCTACCATGACTGAGCACCTGCACATAAGCAATTGGTATACTGGTTCGACCAGAGGCGTTTTGTGGGGTTGGGAATACAGTGCAGATTCCTTTTATTGAGGCAGCTTTACTAGAAGCAGTTTTGGCTCTGTTTGTAAACACTGCAACTGTGTCTCAGTATTTCACAAGCCTGGTTTTGAAACAGGTTCCTGATATTGTACTGTTCCTACATCCTCCTAGTGGGAGAATGACATATAAAACTCAAGAGGAACACACACACACACACAGGTGTTGAAATCTAACCAAACTATTTTTGTACTGTAATGGAATTTGTTAAAGAAGCAATGACAAACTGAATGCAGCGACAATATAACGTGTCCCTCCGCCTGCAAGTCTGAGTTTGCTTGTCTTTGAAAAGAGTTATTTGTCATTCACAGTATAAGCAAGTAGTGTTGGGACTCGGGTATCAGGAATATGCGCACAAGCATTGCTGAAAATGAGGCAGCAATATCAAGCACGTATTCACATAACAGAATAGAGCAAAAACATGTTAGGCAAGGGAAAAGCATTCCTGGCATGTGTACGCATTCATGGGTTTCAACAATCAGCCATTCATGTATAATGGCACCGTTTTTCTTTTAAATAATAATAATAAGTATAAATACATACACAATTTGTGGAGTATCGTCTATCATCATATTCAGTAAGGTGTAATCAACGATGCGTACCATGTTGTTATGTTTCACTTTAATGGGAAGTGGAAGTAACCAAGGTGACCGTGCGTACTTTCTTGAGGCAAAACCCACGGCATACATTTTCAGCATTTATAACAATGAGCGTGTGGAATTGCCCTATCTCCTCCCTGCTCTGTAGTATTCTGTGCACCCACACTCTGTCTCACACAACAGGAATATTTCCTAGTGTTCCTCATCATTGTCCCTAAAAAGCTGATTGGCATTTGCTGTTCAATATATCAGAGCCCTTCTTCGTTCTGGTGTGACCGCTCCATAAACGATTTACGGTTATCGTTCCAGGTGTGACCGGGGCTTAAACCTGTTATTTTGTTATAGTTTGTGAGAACGCCCATCCATGCCTATATTTGATATGAGATTATCCCATACAGTCATTACATCCTATAATAATAAAAGAACGGCCAGTCACAAACATGCAGTGATGTACCTTAAAAGGGCGATGACCAAATTCTAGTCATCCGTCTCTCTTCTGAGAACTAGTGTACGTGCAAGACTTCCCCCACAAGCACAACGAATGGAAAATCCCCAACCATAGCACCTGCCTGCGAACTGCTGACTTCTAACAATCAGCCTCGAAGGACCGAGAAAACAGGTGTGAACTGAACCTGAAGACATCCCACGGGTACAGGTAGAGTGGCGGCCCGTCTCATAGCTACAGCCAGGGTTAAAACCGATGATGGCGGGAAAGCAGTTAGCTTGTAACTGGGCAACACCTGTGACGGAACTTGACTAAACAGAAATACAGATGCGATTGGTCACCTCTTCTGGCCTCAATATAGTTCTACAAAAAAATAAACAGACTGTCTAAGTACACCTGGAACCCCAGAGTGTAATCAATAACCTGCCCCCTGCAACACTGCCTCTAAATTGAAAAAATATATATATATATATGAAAACGGGGCAATGCTGTTCTGTGTGAAAATGCATCGCTCCTTTGGTTTCATATCATATGAAGAGATGAGCAAATGCAGGTGGTTATAAAATTGCTTTGCAACAGAATGTCAAAAGCTGATACTCGCCTTGTCGGTGGATTTCTAATAGATTTTATTTCATGTTTCAACACATGAGATTGAAGCTACAGCCTCTTCTCAGTGCCCGACTCTTGGCTCTAAACCCGCTGGATCCTGAGCCTACAGCTGTTACACTCTGAAAACACTCTTTGTAAAGGCTGCCAGCAGACAAAGGAAAGCACTGAAGAGGCTTGTAGGAGCAGTAGGCTGATCAGGCATCACCCCTGGGCTAGTGCTGAGGACGAATGCCCTGGCACTGCCTTCTTCACAGGGACAGGTTTTTAGATTACCAGGAATACAACTGAATGGAAATCGCATCCTGCTCTTAAGCACGGCACAATCATACAGCAATATCCAAGCACTATGTCGGAGATCTCTGCTTCTCTCCTTTTAAAATGGACAATTTACAAGAGTATCAAACTATGCTGTGCTTTGGTTTTCCAGCTAATTGCAAAAGAATATTTGTTTACATTTTGAAGACATGTTTGAACAGGGAACACCCTGCGTTTGTCCCAGCAGCATGGAGCCGAAGCATGGAAGACGCTTAGAACTGTTCCTCATCCACAGTGCATTTTCAGTTGCAGTTATGAAACTGCACTTGATGTGTAAGGGTTGTAGCAATTCACTGTGCATCAATGAACTGTCATACTTTCTTTACATGATGTATCGTAACGGATCCTCGAGTGTTTGCTGAATGAAGATTAAGGGTGTTGTATATTTGAGGTGGCTAAACACTCAATCTCACTTAACATGCGTCTCTTTTAAAAAAAAAAAAAAAAAAAAAAGTCCATCGTTAAAAGGCATCCTACGAGTAGCCAATCAGGACACTCGCGTGTATCGTGATACGTGTTGTATCGTGACACGGTCCCACCCGAATGATGTGTGGCTCTAACCACCAGACAAGCACACAGGACACTCCTCTACCTCGCGCTCAAGTGAACAGACTTCTTTGCAGACATTTTGGAAACAGATCAAATAAAACCAGAAAGCAAGTTATTGTCACAAACAACGCTCGCACTTGAAGAAGCAGGTGCCCAGTGAGACGGCTATATCAGTATTTATAAACAACGTCCTTGCATTATATTATCACCGCAGAAACAGAGGAGTCAGACTCTTGTAGGTTACAACTGACAATAAGTATGCATGCCAACTGTGATTAACAGCATAGCTTGGATTGCATTTAAGAAATTGAATTAAAATGAAGCCTGAACCTTGGTGTCCCATTACATTCACATTACCGTATACACCACATTCTACGCATTTGCTCCATATTTAAAAGAATACAACACAAGCCACAGTAAAAACCAGTACATCTTTACAAACCATATCGGATGGAGACTATTGATTATTCAGCCTCTGGTAGGTACGGTCTGTACACCTACCTGCTTCAGCCAAACGTTGGGTCTGTTCGGCAGGATGTCCAGTTTGGTTTTCGGTTTAGTGGTGGAGTTGGTTTTTTTATTCCTTTGACCCACTGTGTAAGGACTGTAGCTGGTTTTACCCCCACCTGACCCGCGTTTTAACATTGTACTATCCAGAAAACTAAAAATATATAGATATATAATCCTTTTTAACGCGTCTTACCGCGGCGTCGCGTACAGCAGTTTCGCAGGAGCAGTGCTGAGCTGAGCAGAGGTTAGTTTGCCATATCATTCTACCAGCTATTTTGAATAAATACAGTATTTAGATATCTACGAATAAAATTGTCCTACACTGAGCTGAAATATAAAACCTTTATAAATCAAGTGAAGCCGTTTGCATTCAGAATATACTACACATGATGAAGCCTGCCACAAATTCCACCCTCGTTTCTAAATATACTTCACAACTAACCAGGTATCGTCAAGATAAGAAAGATGGGTGTAAATCGGTTCTATTAAAACATAAAATACACACGGTTGCTTTAAGTTACATATTTGGTAAATGTAGGTAAAAAAATAAAAAAAACGGGTTAGCTAATGAGATATCTAATATAAACACTGACATTTATTTATTAGCTAATAAATAATAGCACTGCCCAGCCCAAGAGTCTTGGCGTGCGTTGGTACGAGCAAAATTACTTTGTAATTTCTCTCCTCCTACTCCAAACGCTGCAAAGTTAGTGCTGTGTTTTTTTTGGGTTTTTTTTTTTTTGACACGTCTGTGTAACTCTCGGAAACACTGCAACTTAAAAAAAAAAAAAAAAAAAAAAAAAAAGGATGCTGTGCAACTTACAGAAGAGGTCTGTGGTCCAGGGCTTCCTGTTCTGTTCTTCTTTGATATCGAAGGAGTTTTCATCAATTCTCGTTTCTTTCTGGAGAACATATTTTAGATTTCCTCTCCCCCTCCAGATTCTGTCGTCCCTTTTTTTTTTGGTACTTTCTCACGTCCTCACTGCCGCTCTTCCATCTAAATTGTACTCCTTGGAGTGCACGGTGCTTCAGGTCTCACACGGGCTGCCCAGTGTTAAAGAGCGCTAGTGCTCAGCTTTGCTGCTTGCGATTGCGGCAGGCCACCTTGCTGGTCGAAGCGACGCATTCTTCCGCTCAACTTACTTGCAAATATAAATGCATGTGATGGTATTCAAGGACGCCGATTGGAGGTGTTTTTTTTTTTTTTTTAGAAACGAGTTTAGTACAGGAAAAAGGAAGGCTGCGATTGAGTTTTTTTTTTTTTTTTTTTTTTTTTTTTTTTTAACAACTGAAAACATTCTCACAAACACATCGTTTCCGTTTTTAGCTTTTAATTTTATTGTAACTAACTTATTCAATTATTTTTTTTTTTTTATTGTCAAACGAACTAGGTTGTAAATGAACTGAAAATATGCTACATCGCAGTGTAATTTACAGTACATTATTAAAACACACATTAATAACTCAGTTATTATAACTGCAGAGACACATTCTGTTGAGGTTGACGTTAACATTGTATTCCTGCCAACAGTATACAAGAGATTTAAAAATCACAAACTTATACATCTTAATATAACTAACTATGAATCTATGCAGTACTGGATCTGCTTATACATTTAAAACAACGGGGTAGCAGCACCTTAGAATAAGCTCTACGGATGACCTACAGACAGGCAAACCCTCCAATATTTAACAGAAGAAAATAGGTACACTAATGCTGCTGTTATTATTACAAAGAGGTTCAGAAATGTAAGATAATTCTGGCTTTTAAACTGTAGAAAAATACACAACAAAGCACAGCTAGAAGTTTTTTTTTTTTTTTTTTTTTTTTTTTTTTTCCTAGTGTCAGCCGGCTCGGGACAGCAGATTTCAGGATCCAGCACAGGGTAAGACAGCCTGTACTGTACCGGACACAATATCGGTACAGCTGGAGGGAACATGCAACAGGGGTGTGTTTCCATTCAAAATGAACCACAATCCAAAGCAAGAGTTAAAAATGAATCTGTAGTATTTATTAGAAAACCATGTTTAAAAAAAAAAAAAAGTTATTTTTTAATGCAAGACAATTAACATAAGTTCCCATTAGAGAAAAAGCTTTGCGTTATGTGGCTTGTTTATCACTGGTAAGTGTAGTCCTGCTGTGAAAGGTACCCGAGACAGGTGGAATGTACCAGAATGCATTGCAATGCCGGTTGAAAAGCGTGCTGTCCTACAGCAGCAGCTGTGTAAAAGAGCAGGAGTGGGGCTCCTGTGAAAAAGTTGGCAAGCAGTTTTACTTGTTCTCCTGTAGCGATCTGTCCATGGATACCATACATTGCATTTCCAAACAAGGCATCACTTAAAATGTAGTGCTGGCAGGTAAAGAGAACGATCTCAAAGCCGTCATCAAACAGCATCCCAATGGAGAGAGATTGTGCTAATGTTGACCTCTCTCTCTCTGGGAGCGGTAGTTATATAGAAAGGTCCTAGAGGTCTGTGGCTGGCCCCCAGTCAAAGTCTTTATCCTCCTGCTCTTCCTCGGAGCTCATGCTGCCTCTGATCTGAGGCCGCCTCCACAGCACTGCCTGGTGGTCTATAGGCCTGCAGAAGAGAGCGGGGGTCAGGGGTGCGAGCAGGCAATACAAAACATACAGGACACCCCTTTGCAGGTAGGAATGTCCACAAAAAAAGATATTTTCTTTTCTACGTGTAAAACATGTTAACAAATAATGAATATCAGACAGTGCCACCTAATGGTCAATAACAATAAAATAAATAAAAACATACCCCCCGAAAAGTCTCTGTTGCTGTCCTTGAGGTTGTGAGAAGCTGGGCTGTAAGAAAGGTGACAGGATCATTATTATTCCTCCTGTAGAATTTTAACAGTGACCTCCTTTCTTTTTAGACCTGGAAAAGGTGTGGTTTAAAATGTGAACAAGCGTGAATTCCAACCCTTATGTATGTCCAGGAAAAACGGTGGCAGCAAGATCTCTTAATGGAAAATATAAACAAGCTCTACGCAGCATCATTAGGACGAGTGGGATGAAGTATTTATGAAAAGATAAATAAATTAAATTGTGAGATTAACAGTAAAACTAGGACTGGATCAACCTGCTATGCAATATCTTATTTCCATCCTTGACTGTGCATGTGATTGAGGTAGAAAGAGACGAAACGTTACCAGTTTTGGTTGGTCGGGAACCCCTCGGAGATCGGGGACCTCTCGGAGATCAGGTGGGGCACTTTCCAGCTCGGGGGACCGTGCACCTGCCCCTGGTGCACTGACCCAGACCTGAGGCTCGGCACTGTAGTTGTGGGTCCTGTAGGCTTTGTTGGAGATGTCTTCCTCCTCCTCCTCCCAGACGGGCTCCGAGGACCGGGCCAGCGCCGGCTCCGAGTGCTGAGGGAGAGCCGGCTCGGAGGAGCGCCCCAGGGCTGGCCCCTTGAAGGCCTCGTCCAGCTCGTTGTCGGTGCACGCCTCTCCGTCCGTGTCCTCGTAATCGCTGGTGGCTCGGCTGTCACAGCTCAGGTAGTCGGTGGAGCGCGAGCGACTCAGAGCATCGAGATCCTCCTCCTCCTCTCTGCTCACAGCCTGCAAACAGAGGCGATGAAACAGTCTGGCAGGAGGCTGCAGTATAGGTGTGTAGGAAGCATGCCCTAGAGTCCGGGTTGGGGTCAACTCCAATTGCAATTAGCAGTATTCTGTTAAAATGAGCTTCTCACTGTGGCAACAAATTGTCTCAATCGAACTCTTAGTCAATTCAATTGGCTTCAAACGAAAGCAGTTGAACAGCAATTGTGTCTAAACTATCAATTCTTATTCCAATTCCAATTCCTCGGGGCGAGGCACACTGACAGCTTCCCTCCCTTCTCTGCTCACCTTGTCCTCGGAGAACCAGACGGGTCGGGCCTGCAGCTCCTTGATGCGGTCCTTCAGGATCTCGAACCAGACATTGGAATTGGGCAGGAGCTGGATCCTCGCTGGAGTGGAGGAGAGACAGACTGGCTTACTCAGAGAGATTGGTTCATACAAAGTCAAACAAAGAGAAACTCCTTAAAAAAGGACCTTCCAGTTCTGTGCATGAAGCCCAAAATCATCTCTATTCTGCAGTACAAGAGCGGGGTAATCCATTAACTAATCTCAACCGGACAGCCAAGATTATCGCCTACAATAGGCTCATATTAAGCTCAACAAGTCCACAAAGAACTAAAGTTGCCCCTCTTCTGTGTTACTTTGTTCCCCAGTCGTTCGCCATCCCCACAGCTCTGCTATGAATGTTTCATCTGATCTGTGGAATGTCAGGAGAACGGAATGTGCTCTTGAGAGATCAGATAATCAACAGGGAAGGAAATAAGACTCCTATTGCATAGCAGTTGCATAGCACCCATTCCAGGTTTTACTACGAGCTTGGTGAGGCACAGTGCGGATGCAGCAAGGTCATGTGTGTCTTATTAAAACACACAGTAAAACCAGGAATGGATCAGAGTGCTATGCTATGGGAGTTCTCTCCATCCCTAATCAAATCGGCTTGATTAAAAGCAGAAGGCTCATTTACCAGAGAAGAGGTGGGGGCAGTACTTTCTCATCTTGACGGCCTGGGTGTAGAGGCGGCGGGAGCTCTTGTTGGACTCGGGACAGAGACGCTGCCTCATGGCCTTCACGTCCTGCCTGCTCTCCGGGTCCAGGAACAGCACCATGGGGTGGTACTGGATGTAGTTCAGCCGCTCGACAGCAGAGGGCGTGATGTCCAGCAGGGGGTGTCTGTCCTGAGCAGGGTGAGGAACAGAGTGAGAGACTGAACAGCTCAGAAACAACCTGGTCTACTTGACTTGGTTTCTTCAAGTTTTACCATATTGATTGTTTTGAAGTTAAAGATATTTTATTTATTTTAAATCTAACTTGAAATACTTTACTACTGTATCGGCTTCCAGTAGACACTTGCAATATAATTTTGTAGTTTCTTTTATTATATGACGTTAAATAAAATATCAAATTATTTTCATATAGTTTATTTATTTATTGTGTCTCAATCCTAAAATTCTCAGGGATGCAAAACTTTTGGACACAAACACCCCCCCAAAAAAGTAACTAAATTCAGACTCCTAAATACACCATTACTAGGACACTGCCCCTCCTCTGTGGAACTCCCTCATCTTTCTCCTGACCTGCTCAGAGATCTGCCTCACAGTCTCCAGTTTGATCACCGATGAGGACCCCTCTTCTGAATTGCGGGGTACCATCGCTGTTAGGAGAGAGACGGAGTGATGTTACAGGCAGGAAGAAAACCCAGCTGAGAAAGAGCCTGGTAATGGATGGGCGGTACTTACACGCAGTCTGGAACTCTGCAGGCATTTCTGTGGACAGCTTCTGTATTGCAAAGTCGCTCAGAGGACCCAAGATGACAATGGGACGCTTGAATGTTGCTAAAAAAAATAAATAAAATAAAGCATTTGGGTAAGGTTAAGCGACGAGTAATTCAGTAGTCATTATAAAACAATAATGTTTGGTTTTGGTCCATTAAAGTCCAATCTAATTGTATTGCAGTTTATCAGAAGGCAGGAGTAACTGCATGCTGCAACAACAGGGCTGGAAGCAGCTTCAGGTCTGCTGTGCCTCTTACTCTAGCTATTCAAGTTCTTCACGATCAAAACGAGACACAGCCCTGACTGCTTCTGTGTGATCTTTACCTTCCCGCAGGAACACCTTCTCGTAAGGGGGGAATTTGCCCTGGATGGTGAGCTGCGACAGGTCTTCCCGGCTCTTGCGGTTGTTCTTCTTGGCCCCTCTGAGGCCCCTGAGCTTCCAGAACTCTGCACGGAGCCTGGAGGAGGGGGTGCTGTTGCTGCTGCTTTTCTGAGTCTGCTCCATGCTGGCGAGCTGCTCGGCTCTGTGAGGACGGGACAGACAGACAAACAGCAGGACAAATCAGTCGCACACGTCTGTGTTGCTGCTTCTTTCCGGGGGCGTAAACTGTCTCTGCATATTCCCAGTTCCCAGTTAAACAGGGAACAGTCCCTGCTGTATAGAATTGGAGGGGAAACAGTGCTGTCCCCCTCCACATACTTTTGATTCTTAAGGAAAACCAATTTCCTCAGGGCCCCTGCACACCTCAGACAGACAATCAATAGGGAAGGAAAGACTCCTCCCACTGCATAGCAGTTTCACCCACTCCAGGTTTTACTACGAGCTTGTTTAGTCACAGTGTATATGTAACAAGCTCAGGTGTGTCTTAGTAAAACCAGGATTGGATCAAACTGCTATGTAACGGGAAGCCTTATTTCCACCCCTCTTCCGGTATAGCTTCCTTAGCTATGAAGATGCTTATAACATCCTACAGCTGTAGTAGCAGGAGACAGGATTGGATCAAACTGCTGTGTAATGGGAGTTACATCCCTGTAGAGAAGCCAGTAATTACAAATCAAAAAAGCACCTTTACCTTAAAACATAGCTTCTTACACAGTTGCTACCTCCCCTTCCTTGAACAGGACAGCAGAGCACCAGAATCTCCACACACACACACACGCGGCTGTAGTGGCCCGTCATTCCCCAGGTAGACAGACAGCCAGGGCAGGCCAGGACAGGCTCCTGCACTCACCTGCTCTTGTTGGGGATGGTGCCCCTGTCTGCCTCTTGCAGGATGTTGCTCATGCGCACTGCCCGCCAGGAGCCCAGCTTGCCACGGTGCATGGTGTCCAGCACTCTGAAGACATCCCCCCTGGTGAAGCTCAGGGTGCCCGGACCTTCCCCATCATGGTCGAAGTGCGTCCGGATGTAGAAGGAGTCGCCCACGTTGGACTGCAGCATCTTCCTGTAAACTGAGAGAGGGGGGCAGGGGGGTCTGGTTAATTGTTCATCAACATGGACATACAGGGACTGAAATAGTATTTGGAAACTGTTCTATACGTGGAGCTTCACAAATATCAAACATTATGCATTGTCAATAGAGAAGTGTTTAAAATGACCAGGGATGAAAATTAGACTTCTGTTGCACAGCAGTGTCACCCATTCCGGTTTTTAAATACAAGCTTGATTATCCACAGCATATAGGTAACAAGCTTGGGTAGGTCTTATTAAGTAAAACCAGGAATGGATCAAACTGCTATGCAATGAGAGTCGTATCTCCAGCACCAACATAGGCTGGGATTTTATCATTACACTGAACTGTGAAAAGGAAGGAGATGGCTTGACCATTCAAGGCCAGGATCTGATTTCTACTCACTGTCTGGTTTGCTCTGGGCGTGGATGATGACCTGCTCTCCTTTAGGGATCTGAAGGAGGTACAGGGCTGCCTCTTCACGGGTGAAGGAGCCAAAATCAACACCGTTCACCTGCCGAGAGAGAGAGAGAAAGAGAGGTTATGCATTTAGAAGAAAAAACCTACAACCAGGCACAGGAGAGTTTCTCTAGGAATGAAGTATCCAGGTAGCTGCTGACCTTGAGGATCTGGTCCCCTTCCTCAATGCCCTGATGTCTGGCCAGGCTGCCCGGCTTCACCCCTCCCACGAAGATGCCCACGTCATTCCCTCCGGCCAGCTGCAGCCCCACAGTGTCCTCCTTCACGAAGCTAATGCGCTTCAGATCAGAACTGTACCTGCAGAGAAAGAGAGAGAGAGAGAGAGTGCTCTAAATTCTGTTGAAAGTTCCTTAAAAAAAAGTGGATAAAGGACTCTGTCAAATAAATGAACGGACCCAGGATCTGCAGATACATTTAATAATTGCGTCAAAGGGTTTTCACAGGAAAATAGAAAGCAAGGGTTTGAGCAAAGGCACGCTGTTTCTTGTGAACACTGCAAGGAGTTCTGTAGCACTTTAATAAAAGCAGGTAATCCAGGACAGTTGTCAATCCTACCCCAGGTTTGGCTCTTCTCTAGGCTCCGCCCTCTGTCTCGGAGGGGTTGCTGGGGGCAGGCAGTAGATTGGCTCCTCTTCCCTCTCAGCTGAACAAGAGGCAAAAAATTCCATAAATTTCCACAAGATGGCGATAAATCCCTACACCACACCCCACAGAGAATGCTCTGTCTGGCAACCACTAGCCAAAAACCTGGTATATCCACATCTCTCCCAGTCCCTCAGCTCTACCACTAGGTCACCATGAACCAGGCTCTGTTTAATTCCATCGATGGAGCCAAAGGGTGACCAAGCCCATTCAGCCGAGATGCCGAAGGTCTCCTTTACATGGAGGTCCTGTATACGCACCGTACACTGCAGGGGCTTCCTTCACCTCTACTCCCGCCAGCATCTTCCCATTGGGAGCAGGAGGCAGCCTGGAAACCAGAGAGGAGAGGGGGAGGTGTACTGTTGAGACTATTTAAATGAGAAACATATTCCCGCCCACAGCTCTACTGTCACACTGTTCAGCACAGCTACGAGCAGTAGATGGCGCTGTTGCACACAAAGATTTGCACAACAGGTTTGTGCAATAAAGCACATGTCTATTTTACATGTGGATTGATTTACTACAGATGGTGAGGGGGCTCAACCCTAGGAGGTTATGCTAAAGTTTTAGCCCAGTTTATTATAGTATTAGTTTTAGCATGTTACATTTATTGTAAACCAATGCAACATTACAAAAAAAGGTAGTTAACATTAATGTTTGTTTTTAAAAAAATGTTTTCTTTAATTTATGATCAATTCTTAGTTTAAGGCCCGTTTCACAGATACTGAATAGGCAGTGAAACCAGGCTACTGTCTGCAGAAACAGTTCAAATTAATCAAACTATTGCAATTGTCACTGTAACTTTCTTCCTACCTCCCGTTGAATTTCTCCCTGCTGTCCAGGCTGCCGTCCCTGCGGGGCGGGGAAGGGGTGCGTTCCCTTGGAAGGCTATCCCTGTCGGAGTCGTGTGCAGATTGCGGCTGGATCCTGATGGAGAAATCAGAAAGGTGTTGCACAGAGCAATGCAGTTCAAGCATACCACAAGCGTGATTAGCCATAGCACAGGTAACAAGCTGATGTCTTAAGCTCATAGTAAAACCAGGAATGGATCAAACTGCTGTGCAATGGGAGTTTAATTGCCATTCCTGGACAATACATGGCTCAACCTAACTATTTCGTTTTGGAGTAACTAAACTAGTTGTACCTCTCCCTGTACTGCCCCCTGCTGTTCTGGCTGTGTATTTCCCTGGGTAAAGATGCGGTGTGTTCGGACGGGGCAGTTTCAGAGCCAGGGTCTGAAAAATCTAGATTTAAAAAAGAAAGAAGATAGTATTTAAAAGCAAGATGATCACAGTAAGGTATCCAAGCTTCACAATGCAGTCACACTATGCTCTGATAAAGCAGATCGCTCCACTTGACTGGTTCTGCAGAGGTCTGCTAGGTGCCCAGCTGCTCCAGACTCGCCTTCGGTAGGACGCCTCCATCTGGGGAAGCTTGCCCTGTCAGTGCCCCTTGCTTCACGGACATCTGGCTGCTTGGAGGTAGGCCGTTTATATATATATATATATATATATATATATATATATATATATATATATATATATATATATTTTTTTTTTTTTTTTTTTAAAACACTTCCATGCATTTTTTTTTTTTTTTTTTTTTTAAATAGCTGAAGAAAAAAGTAGTTTTGGACTCAAATATATTTCTTTGAAAATGTGTAGTCCCATCCAAGTTCATCATGCATTTGCATCTTCCATATGTCCCTATGCAAGACTAGGTGATGTTTTTATCTGTCCCCATATGAAGTCGTCATTAACCTCGTTCCCTTTTGCAATGAACAGAGCAAAAAGAAAACACCTGGCGACTTCTCATTTTCCAGGCGGGAGCTGATCTATGAAATCGAGCCAATCAGAGCTAGCTGAGCTCCTACAACAGGGTGTGTCCAATCACAGTCCTGGAGGGCCATGTCACTCCAGGTCTATGGGGTAAAACGATACAATGAACTACATCAGGGTCTGGGCAGAGGTGTGATTGGTTCAGTTAAACAATTTACACAGGTCTGGAACAAAGACCAGGAGTGTAAGGGACAGCTTTGCCCCTCCATGTCCTACACTGTGTTCTGTAGCTCTTCTCCACTGTGTTGGTGGCGCAGCCATTCCCAGTGCAGTCCTACCTGTCTCGGTGCTGCCCCCTGCTGTCTTTCTGTGGTGGTGACGGGGTGCGATCTGAATCCGAATTGTCTACATTTAAAAACAAAGGAATAAATAAGAATTCAATCAAAATAAAAGTAAACTCCACACAGTTACAACGGGTTATTCGAAACAATATTTGTTGATTTATAGTATTTGGAAACTAGGCAAGAGAAGAGGAGTTTTACTACGGGCTTGATTAGCCAGTGTAGAAGGAACAAGCTCAGGTGTGTCTTACTAACCTTGTAGTAAAACCAGGAACGGATCAAACTGCTATGCAGCTAGAGTCTTATTTCCATCCCTGAATGACTCATGGAGTTTAAGCACTGAAACCCTCCGTTTGACGTCCTTACGTGATGATTTTGCGAAATAAATTAAAACACACACACACAATCATTCAATGTGTGTTAGCCAGTTAGAAAGCGTTGTATTATCAAGCAATAAAATAAAATCTGAGCCAAGTGTTTAATTGCACGGCCTTTGTTCTTGTGGTTGATGGTTACTACTCTCAGGCAAATCACAGACTCACCTTCAACAGGGCGCCTCATCACAGCTGGCAGCACTCTTGGCACGCTGGCACTGTCGGAGTCACGCGCTGACTGTACAGATTCAGCCCGGGTTCTGAGGGAGAAATCAGGTTCATTGTGCTGCAGCACGTTAGGATACATGCCGGGGGTGTGTGTGTGCACTTGTGCCCAGCCTCCTGTTACACAAAGCAGCTTGACTCATACTTCAGCCGGATCGCACCGGATCCTAAATCCGGTACCTTTTATTAATTTGAGAAGTGAACAATGGTGAACCGTATGAAGATGAGGCACTGGTCACCATGCAGCTACTGGCATCAACAATAAGGCACAAAACCCTGATCCACAAGCAGATGTGGGAGCTACTGCAAATCAAAGTCAGTACATTAAGTCAATAAACAAAAATGCTATCCCTCTTCTTTAAATTATAAGATCTGGTACCTTTCTATTTACAAATGAAGCCCTGCTTTAGCTTTTAGTGTGAACAGAATCTCGCCGGCAGGATTGCTTAATCCCTATACTGCAGACACAACTTTCCATTCTACTGCAGAGCAGCTAGTCCCAGTGTAGCCCTACCTGTCTCTGTGCTGCCCCCTGTTGTGGATAGCTTTTTTTCGGGGTGGGGAGGGGGAGGGCGTGCGATCTGAATCGGGGTCCGAATTGTCTAAATTAAAAAGAAAAAGATTTAAAAAAAAAAAAAAAAAAAAAAAAAAAATTTAAAAATGAATTATTTAGAAAACTGTTCAAGACAACTGGTCAAAGGTTTCACAAAGATCAAACTTTTTTTTTGTGCCATTTCATTCCTCCTGGGGTTTAAGCTTTGCTCCAGACCCACCTCCATTCGGATGTCGCCCCGCAGTGGAGATCCATCTTGGGTGGTCAGTCTTGTCTGGGTATCGTGCTGCCCGGAGGTCCGGCTGCATCGCTTCAGCACGGATTCTGATAGAGGAAACGGGAGCAGAGTGCGGAAAAATAAAACACGAAGAACCACTGGAGTGGATCGAGTGCTCTGGTTGGAGGTCAAATATGAGCTCTAACCGATGCTTCTAAATCCATTTTCTAACCTCGGATTAATCCCCTCTTATTGCGCATCTTTGAGTTGGAATAGGGTTACCAGAGTGAAAGAAACATGTTTCTATTTTGCCGGTGTAGCAACTCTGAAGCAGTTAAAATAATTGAACATAATCATTTAAAAGATAAACACGCCGTGTATTGATTACAAGCCATAATTCACTGTTTTCTTCCTAATGTCATCTGACCAAAACATGAGAACATTTATAAAAAGCCAGCTTAGAAAAATTTGATCAGCCATTAAACGATAGATATATATATGTGTGTGTGTGTGTGTGTGTGTGTGTGTGTGTGTATATATATATATATATATATATATATATATATATATATATTTTTTTTTTTTTTAAATGGCCGAGTTATATGAAGATGGGATGGGCTGTAAAGGCTAACTTGACTGAGTGCACCATTACAGGTTTTGTAAGAAAATGCAATCGCAAAACCGGCAGACAGTATTTCCTGGGACGTCTGGCCGCCCCGAGTTAGAATACAGGAAGTGTTTTGGTACCAGGAAGCCATCGCAGCAGCAATAATTTCAAGCACAGAACTAGAAAACAAGGAGGGCCAGTAATAAAATTGCTAGTGCTCATTCCGAGTGCATAGGTAAATATTCAGTTCCCTACCTCTCACTGTGCTGCCCCCTGCTGGCCTGGCTGTCTTTCTTCTGAGGTGGAGGCAGAGTTAACTCAGACTCAAGATCTGAAATATCTAAAAGAAAAAAATAATACTACATAATTTACCTGTTACAGGAGGGCTGGGGCCTGTAGCCATTGGAGTCAAGTGAGCAAAATAACTGAAGTAATTTAAATAATCTGCAGCCTGGTGTCTACCAGAAAAAGACACTAAATAAATACATTAAAAAGCCTTCATTTTATGAGCTGCCCGCTCTGTAGTTGTGGTGCTTCGTTTACACATGAACACCAGCGCTTGCAAAGTATTAACTACGAAAGAGAGCCGGGCTCGTCTGCATTTGTACTTAGAGCTTTTAATCTCATCTCACCAGCAGGGGTCGCAATTCAGAAATACTGCATGAAACTTAACACAATTGTTAATCATTTTTCATTGTCAAAAGACAACTGCTGGTATGCAAGTTGCTAGTTAGCCCCATCAAGGGTTTAATAGTAGGGTTGTGCAGATACTCGTATCTGCCTTCGAGAAGCATTTAAAAAAAAAAAATAAAAAAAAATAAAAAGCAGGTATTGGATAAATCCATTCTTCACTGTGTTCATTTCAAAACGAGAAATGCTGTCCTTACCTCACCTTTGCAATTGAGTTTCAATCAATGGCAATTAACATCAAATAATATTTCCTTTTCAATTTACGACCTTGGTAGAGCAGTAAAAATGTCAGCACTCCCGATGAGAGGACAATTCACTTCCAAATCAGTTTTTGAAACACGTGGAAATGAACTGCCCTTGGGTGGTGCTCAACTGTAAAGGTGAGGGAAGGACATATTTCCTGTTTTCTAATCAACACAATGAACAGATTTATTTACTACCTGCTGACAAATACTTTTGAAAAGGCAGTTCCTAGAGGGAGTAGGATTAGGAGTACCAGCACACTCCTAGTTAAAGGCAGTGCAGCACTAAAAGAGGCTCCTACCCTCGAGCTCGGAGGAGGCATTGCTCGCCACTTCGCTGTCCTGCAGCTCCGGAATGCAGACCAAGAACTGTCTGTCATCACGGAGGACCGTCATGCTCAGCTTGCTCGCCGACCTCGCCACCAGGCGCTTGGTGTCTTCCAGGGACAAGTTCTCTGTCACTATCCCATTGATCTGAAATGGGACAAAACAATCGCGCATCAGGACAAGTCCAACGCTGTCTGAAAGCATGGCTTTCTTAACTTCGTGTAGTACAAGGAGATGCACAAAAAAAAAAAAAAAAAAAAAAACATCTTTGCAAACTGCACATTTGCATCCTATATACAAACATAACAGAAAGCATCCCACTGCATAGCAGTTTGATCCGTTCCTGATTTTAATAGGAGTTTAATAAGAAACACCTCAGCTTGTTACCTATACACTGTGGCCAAATCGGGTTTATTTTAAAACCTGGAACGGGGAAGACTGCTATGCAAAAGGAGTCTTATTCCCATCCTACAGTAGGTATGATTTCTAGAACTATTCTATTAGCTACAGTCACTATAAGGAGTCAAGAAATCGATTAAAACTGGGGTTTATATCCGGATGGTTTCAAACAGGGTCGGGGTCAAAAAATTCCAATTGACATAATTGCTGAGATTGTTCAACTGCTTTCATATGAAGCCAACTTAATTGACGAACAGCGACTTCAATTGAAGCCATCTGTTGCCACTGTTCGCCTCCAGTCGCAGCCCCACCTTCAGGATGACGTCTCCCTCCTGCAGAGTCCCCTCCTCGGAGGCCAGTCCCGTGGGAGTCATGTACTTCACGAAGATCTGACTGCCCAGCTTGAGACCGAATTCTGAAAAACAAATGTGCAGAACAGCAGGCGCTGAATGCATTGCAGGGGAACAAAACAGGCAATCGAAATGAAGAACATGCTGAAATGATACGTGCTAGACAGCAGATTGCATAAGCAACTTGCCTTGGTGTAGTTAACCTCTCTCTCAAAATCAGGAACTGCTTGTCTGAGGTCTGCTGCACTCTACCGCCCACCTGCAGCTCTGTAGTGAACTGCAGTCTGCCCGGCTAAGGGTATCTGATTGCAATCAATATCAGAAGTAATATCAACATCAAGCATACCTTCTTTGGGGTCTTTTTTCACCAGGACAGCCTTGATGGGTCTGTAGGGGTCCTCGTGTTTGGGGAGCCTCTTGTATCCAGACATCAACGGCAGGACGTTCCCATTGCGGTCAGGAGTGGGGCTGGGGGCGGAGCTAGTGGCTGGGCTCCACCGCTTGGGGACAGAGTTGCTAGGAGAATGGTCGTAGCTCCTCTCGCTGCCCGAGTCAAGATCGGAGGGCGAACGGGGTGCCCTGTCCCCCTGGGACCCCCTCCGCGGGGGCGGGTAGCCCTTGTCAAAATCCGAGGGGCCATCGCGCCGCCAGGACAGGTCTTCAGATCGGGAGGAAGTCTGGGAGATGCCGCGGGGGGCTGAGACAGGGACCTGGATGGTCCGAGGCCTCTTCACTGTCTAAGGCAGAGGGCGAGACTTTTGTTTAAAGATTGGTCAAACTCCAGGCACCTGGTCATGCAGAGAGGGCTAGTGCAAGCTTCAAGCCTGGCTACACTACAGCACGCTTAACAGTTGACCCCAGCCCAGGACATGATTCAGGGAAGCCCTCTGAAGCAGCTCCTCGGCTGGTGAAAGGCAGGCAGGGCTTGTTTGGTACTGTGACAGTACAGTGTCACTGATAAGGCTGTTATTAACAGAAAGGAGACTCCAAGACAAGGAAGCTGCAGGTTTAAAATGCACAAACGCACACTAATTTTGCCAAAATAAAAGCGTATACAAACACAGCACAGACTTTCACCAACATTAACTCTAGCCATCATCTCACGAACACCCGTGATCACCCTATTTATACACCTGTGGCTAAATCCTTAATCATTTACTTATTCCAGCCATATTCCCACATGTTTTGACAGGGAGAAATTGAACCCAGTATTCCCCAGACCAACAACGCATACACCTCGGCAGGGCTTTTCACCCGGCCACGGGCACTTACGATGTTGGCTGTTCTACCGCAGTTCTTCAAGTGCTGGATGGCATAGGTGGAGGTCGCTTTCTCCATGGAGACACCGTTCACCATGACGATGTGATCCAGGGTCCTGATGGACGGAAATAAAATACAAAGACTTAACCCTCTGAAGGTACAAGGGACATGCGTGTCCCTACAATGCTAACGTCTTTATTTTTGCAATGAGGTGCACAAAACTAGGTTTACACACAGGTTGGATCTGGCGCTCTAAATAGTCAGCGTCCTCCTCGTGATTCTTGAGTCTCTCTCAAGTGCATTTTAAGAAGAAACCGTTTAAACAGCCGCTCAATTCCTCAAATGGTTTAACACATGCATTACACACGGCGTGTTATAAATCCAAGGACAGTGGGGCTCGACCATTAGGAAGACTGCATGGGATAATCAGACCGCACGACATGCAAGTTGATGGCAAAATAGACGCCCTTATCATACAATAGCAGTGGTGGGGGCAGTTCCTGGGAGGACTACTCCTTTAAACTATCGTTCAGATTGAGAGAAAAAAAAGAGAGACTGGTCAATGTCAAAATCCTTCCAGTGTTATTTTATCTAAGCTGGTAGATTCCTTAACACTGGCATGGACTAGAATAATTACACACTGCCCAAAAAAAAAAAAAAAAAAAAAAAAAAAAATGCATAGTTCCAATCTGAACTTGAGCTTCCCCTGCTATCTGCCCCCCCCCCTCCCTCCCTCCCTCCCTCCCTCCCTCCTGCATTCTCACTTCATCCAAAACACTGACTGTGACAAGATTCGCCAGCGGTACAAACTCGTGTTTGAGTTTGTTACTGTCAGACACTTGTGAACATTTGTTTCAATACGAGACATAAAGTTTGATACAGACCAGAAAAAAAAAAAAAAAAAAAAACTAGTTAAAATGAGGTCTACCAGATGATGCCTATCTTGCCGGAAAGAACGGGGGAGAGTATTATAATTATATATATATATATATATATATATATATATATATATATGTGTGTATATATATATACACACACACACACACTGTGGTGTGTGTGTGGTGGTAACGTTGTCTTTTTATTCGTCTGAGCACAGTTGTCGGGTCAACCATATGGTAAATCGTATCGAATAGTACCCATATACTGGGTATATGACCCCTACCCCCCCCCCCAGATCGGGGGGAGCCCCCTCAGGCCCCTATCTGAGGAATTCCTGGCCTCCCCCCAGGGCTCGGCCATTCCCATACTCACTGTAACCTCCCCGCGGCCGGACCTCCTCTCACCACGTCAGAAATGATGACTGCCGGATCTCCGGAGGAAGGGTTGGCCTTGTCCCAGCCCCCAGAGACAGCGATCCCGAATCCCACCTTGGAATCCTGGGAATGAAACAGGCCGGTCACTCCCCAGCTCCCCTGCCCAGTGTTCTTCAATCCAGTGCTGAACCTTCCTGGGTAAGTTTACAGCGTCGTGCTTCATATTGCACGGTTTGAAGCACACACTGTCCCTGCACCCATCCTGCCTGATCCAGATTAGCAGCCAAGAGTTTCATGTTCAATAAATGGTTCCAACTGCGTGAAACACTCCTATTAGCAAACCTACAGATTTATTCATGCTCTGATAAGGGCAGATTTATCAGAGGTGTGATTGATCAAACCCCTGGCATCTGGTCTTTTCAATAACATACCTAAACAGGGATGGAAAGACGACTCCCATGCCAGATTTTAATACAAGCTTCACTAGCCAGTGTAACGGTAACAAGTTCGGGCGAGTCTTATTAAACTCCAAGTAAAACCAGAAATGGATCAAACTGCTATGCAATTTGGATCTTAATTCAAGCCCTGTCTTAACTAGAGAGGTCCTGAAGCCCGGGATTGGGAGCGGGGCTAGTGCGGGTTTTAGATCCTGGGTGCGGATTGTGTCTGATTCTTGGTCTCCACTTTCTCAAACCTTCTTTCTCTCTCACACCTGCCCCATGAAAAGAACTCATTATAGTACCCCTACATTATTTATTTGAAATTCAATGCTGGGATTTGAAAAACTCAACAAGTTTCCCCATCAGCTACTGAACATCACATTTGTTCTCATTATAAAAAAATTAAATAAGCAGCATTTATTATTAATGGTAGCATTGTCATTATAGACTTAAAATGTGCCTAATACTTAAACTGTGCAACCTTGTGTAAAGAATTGGTATCTCAGCCCACTGAAATGAATGGGAAGGTAAGGGCTGGACTTGAACCACAAACCACATGGTTCACAGACCATCGACTTACCATTCAATAAACAGAGAGCTCTGAGGTCAGCATGGGTCTCATGCCGATTATTAGCTGATTAGCTGCTAGGTGGAGATTCATTACAATTAGTTGAGCCGTTATTATAATTACAAGATAGACAAGCCATCTATAATCCTGTTTGAAACCTACCTTGTTCAGCGTTATAGTATATTGTTCCCATATTTTCAAGTCTTCCATCTCTGTGAACTGAAAAAAAAAAAAAAAAAAAAAAGGATTAGGTCTCCTGGAACCAGGTTTCAAGCCGCTATTCCTGAAAGTGGCTTCATGCTTCAGTTTGTGAAACACTGTCTAAGAGGACTGAGTGAAGGCTCTATAACACATTCCTAATGCGATAATAGAGTCACCCTGTCTCTATTATCTATATTCAACAAAGTCAGCATGATCTTATTGATGTGATACCTTTATAAACAAATTGAGTTTTATACACAAACAGATCTGGCAATAGAAACTCAAAAGCTCAGCCTCATTTTGGTGCCTGGGGAATGTCACTAGTGACTATTGCCAAAATACTCAGATCACAACATTTTACTTCATTATGATATCTTGCTCTCAGCCTGCACTGCATGAACAATTGTCCTATTGCAAGAGACTCTATATAATGCACAGTTCACAGCTCTACCTCTGTAAAGCGCTTTGTGATGGTGATCCACTATGAAAGGCACGATATAAAAATAAAGGTATTATGTTAAGTTTCCTCTCTCTGTATCTATTTTAGAATGCATATTTTTATATATATGCATTCTATATATATATATTGGCAGGGCAACTTCTCAAATTTTTAATTGAATTTTGTAGACAATTTTAAATGGCTTGTGGGAACTCTCTGGAGTTTGAGAACAAAGGGGGTATATATTCTATTTCTTTACATAATAAAGAAACACAAATCCACAGCAGACACAGCTGCTTTACCTGTGATATAAATGATAAAGTTCTTGCCTGAACCACAGAAGCCAGCCTGTGTCAGATCAGGTGCAAACTTTACTATGGAACAAAACTTCTGTTAAGAGATTCAAACTTGTTTCTACAGCAATCTGCAAGTTTCTGGAATGCAAAACGAGGTAGAGACACTCCAAGGGTTACCTGCAGCTCTGTGCTTCAGAGAGACCTGTGAAAAACATTCTCCACAATCACACTGCACGAGTAACACTGCAGAACCAGCCAAATATGCACAGGAGGGAGAGTCTGTTTATTAATATTTCAGATAGAGGAATCCAGAACGGTCACAACCTTCAATACAAAAGCATTTGTTCAGAAAACGTCACACTTGAAACCAAATCTTTTTTAAAATCCCAAAAGCAGAAGTTTTCTTTAACAAGTGGAAAGTCTTTCCTGTGGCTCTTTGTTCCCTTGTGCTTCACTTCCTACCTCCACCCTACTACAAGACCGTCTAAAAGCTGAGAAACAAAGAATCCAGCAAGCCCCTAAGGGGTTTCCTTACCTGCCCCACCCAGCTGCACGGCAGACTACACTCATTCAGGTATGTAGGGTCTTAGTGTCACAGCAAATTCTCTTTCAATGACCCCAACCCCCCCTCCCATCACCCTAGCCCTGAATACACAGTACAACAAAACACACTTCTGCACAACAAATCGCCACTCAAATCAAGCTGAATGCAGAATTGTAGTCAAGAACAAAAGCTAGGTAAACACAACACCTGTACAAAGGGAATCAGCAGCTGCCACATGACTTTTACTAGCGTCGCTAGGCCACAACACCTGACAACTTGAGCAGAAATATATCAAGCAGCAGCACAAAATGATCACAGTACTTGCCTCGTCTTTGAACCTCACTGCCATTTTCACAGTTTCCTTTGTTTATATTCTTTAGAAGTACCCCAGTTACAAAATTCAATGGCTGTCTTTATTGATCTTGTAGCCGTCTTTCATTTTGAAAACAAAACAAAAAAAAAGCAAAACTCTAAGCTCTCTCAGCTAACAAATCAGAAATGGAGCCCCCACTTCCATGAGAGCATCAGGAACCACTTTGGCTGAAGGGCTTTGCTCCCAGGAAGCGCCTCGGTCTGCGTTTTTGAGCTCAGAAACACCTTGATCAACACACAGGTGCATACTGGAGATACCCGAGCCCCGCCCACAGCTGCTGTTATTCGCCACAGGCATTCCAAGGCCATGAGATGACAACTTTTAAGACGGACATGACTCGCCTGGTTCAACTGCCCAGTCACAGAACACACTCAACAGGCTGGGCCACCTTAAAAAGGGCTTACCATCAGGATATAAAAATCTGTGTGAACAAACTGCACTCTGTAGCTAATGCAGCAAGCATGCAAAAAAAAAAAAGTGTTACTGTGTTTTATTTATAGCAAACTTGGGTAAGGTAGCAGCCATGAAGCACAATAAAGACACGTGCTGCCGATTTGTATTTATTTTTCATCTCTAAATTGTCTTGCTAATGTATGTCCAGGAATAACAGTGGCAGCAAGATCTCAATCAATGGAAAGTAGCAACAGACAATGCTTTATTCAGACATACTGCCTCACTGGGACAAGTGGGATTAACCTTATCGGAGCAATTGTGTGTCGATTGTGAACGAAGCTTCAGCTGGTTCAAAAGGTCCACTTGGTTCAGATGAACCTTTACACGTGACCTGGGGGTGTTCCTTTTAGGAGTCCTTTGACTCCCTCGTTTGACCTAGTGATCTTACCGACACACTCCAATTTCTAGCACAGTGCTCACAGTGTGTGGTTTCAGGCAAGACGAAAAGAAACGTTTTGTGCGATATTTTTGTACACAAAATTATAAAGCCAGTCTGAAATTGTCCCCTTGCAATTAATATTAACCTGACGTGTACTCCTACTAGGAAGCATTGCCTATCTGCCCAGTTAGTGACGGGCTAAATTGTAATCTGCTTTAGAGATAGCACCGCTGTTAACTAAGCAAATAGGGTTAGAAATAGAGCTCTTGCCATTTAGTGAACCGACATTTCAGAAGATGGTGCGTCTCAGGAAATGCTTCAGTCAATTAAAACGGTCCAGTGTTTTGCTTCACCAAAAATCACTGTACAGAGTTTCAGTTTGTAGGTGTATGTCAGTGTAATAATTGATAAAAGCAGAGTTCATGTATTTCCCACTGGAATCACCCAAAGCCCCAGTCAAACACTGAACCAGTGGACTCACAAGCATTTCCTGAGGCAGATTACAGTTTACCTCTGCAGTAACTGGGCAGACAGGCTTCCTACAGGAGAACACGTCAGGTTAATATTGATTGTGAGGGGCTGTCATTTATTATAACAGCATTAATAACAGCTTAATAATGCATATTAAATAGCTTCAAGGTCATTGCTCTATCTGTAAACTAATAGTGTCATGCCACTTTATTACTGAGTGTTCTGTTACATTAACAATGCCTTGACTTTAGACAGTGGGCTGCGCAGATCTACCACTAGATGGCACCAAGAGCCATGCGATTCAGATCAGTGAAGCTTTCGGTGAACCAGTGGTTCAAAGGTCTCAGTTATTCACAAGGCTTCACTTTTCCCATCGCTAATTACAACATACCTAGTTGGAAACAGCAGGGTTTCACTTTGGTTATTTGCTCTCCTGGATAAAAGCAGGTCACTATGGGGTTAGAAGCAGGCAATCACTTAACACACAGTCCATCACAAACACTTGCAAGCTGGCTTGGTTTACTTACAAGAAAGAGAGACACATTCCTGTTATATTGTTTTAAAATCTCTGACGATTTATTTTCAACTTGCATAACATTTCAGGAATGGATCTCCCATTACGTAAGCAGTTTGATCCATTCCTGGTTTTACTAGGAGTTTAACAAGACGCTCCTGAGTTTGATCTCTATACACTGCGGCCAATCAAGCTTGTATTAAAACCTGGAATGAGGGTTTAAATAAACTGCTATGAAATAGGAGTCTTATTCCCATCCCTTGCGGTCTTAAGCTAAAATGAGGAATGCTACAATATGCCCACATAAATCTCAAACTATAAAACTCATTCACCATGCCCTGGCAGGATCTGCTTACAGAGGGAGGGGAGGGAAGTCTAAACAGAGAGCTTATTGAGCGCTTTGCAGAGCAGGATTTGGTAACCTGCTAACCAGTTAACAGTTTGTCTAGCGTTGTACAGGCAGTGAAGAAGCAAGGCACAAGGGCATTCTTTTTCTGTATTGTAGACTGCAGAGAGGGAAGCGCTATAGCAGCAAGGAACATTGGGGGAAATCACAAGATAATACATCCACATCACAAACATCCGGAGAGCGGCGAGACGAAACTGAACCTGGGGCCAGAGCAGGCAAGCAGAAACTCATCCTGGTTGCAAAACCAGTAGAGCAAGAAGAAGCGAGCCAGCGAAGGAAAGAAGGAGAGGGGGGGAGCATTCATATTAAACATTCCCTAACGCAGTCTTGAGAGCTGCAGGTATTTCACTGGGCGTGTGAGTGACAGTTTCGCTTAGCAAATACAACTGCATTATCAAGGTTTATTGCTATGTTGTAGCAACGCTGCAATTAACATTGTGCAACAGTTCTGTGACGGGGAGGATACACAGACTACAGTGTAAATTTAACCGAGTTATTGTCCTGTCCGGGTGCTACAACTTTACAGTGATTGCATGCGATAATATTAGGGACGGATATAAGGCTCTTAACAATGGATAATGTTACCATTAATAACACATGCTCTTGTTTTATTTTTAATTAGAACAAATGTAGTGCTCAGTAGCCGACGGGGAAACTTGTTGAGTTTTTCAAATCCCAGCATTGAATTTCAAATGATAAATGGGGGGTAATGTAGCGAGTTCTTTTCATGGGGCAGGTGTGAGAGAGAAAGAAGGTTTGAGAAAGTGGAGACCAAGAATCAGACACAATCCCCACCCAGGATCTAAAACCCGCACTAGCCCCGCTCCCAATCCCGGGCTTCAGGACTTCTCTACATAAGGCAGGGCTGGAAATAAGATCCAAACTGCGTAGCAGTTTCATCCATTTCTGGTTTTAGTAGGAGTTTAATAAGACATCTGTACCTGTACACTGTGGCTCATCAAGCCCACAGTTAAAACTGGAATTAGTGTAGCTGCTATGCAAATTCAGGGCTATTCCAACACAGGGTTGCTCGAACTAGCAGACGGGTTAAACTAGTTAGAACTAACAAGGTAGGACTGGACCTTGAGGAGATGGGGTACTATTGCTGTGAAACGGACGACTCCTGATTACAGGAACGGCTACACTTGCACAGAGAGCGTTAAAGAGCCATTCTTTTATGAGGATCACTTTAAATCTAACGCAGCGAGACCCTCCTGCACACAGAGCCATTACGAACCCAGGGGTAGAACAAGTATTTGATTTCAGAATGTGTCTCAATACAGGGGGTTGAGAGAAGTGGTGTTTTAATCAGTTTTCGCATTTCCAAAATAATAATACGTTTGTTATTTAATTGTGGGATACCTTTATTAAAATGTAATAAATAATACTAAAAATAAATAAATAAAATTCACACATGTACATGAGGGTTGTATAATAGTTCCATTACAGGACTGTAGAGTGTAGCCCAAATTGTACTTTTGCTAACATGGTAACTGCAGCGTATGAATGTAACACGTGTAACCCTGCGGAACAGTACAAAATACAAAACATTAACACACAACAACACACAGGTTGTCAAACGCGTATTAGTAACTGCTGGAAACAACACCCAGAATTAATAATCTTGGGTAAAACAGAACCTGCTATATGGTTATAAGAAGCGTAACCGTTCCACTGTCGGCTAGCCAGCATTGCAAGAAACAAAACAAGGTAACTCCAAACCGAATAGCTCTACAAGCAAAGCCATCATTGTCTCCAAATCTTCCCTGAACCGCTAGTTCGTCATGACTTCAGTAGCTTCTCGTTTAATTGAAAGTAAATTGAAAGCTTACCTGCTATTAAATACGAAACTCGGGTAACTGCTAACTTTATTTCAAGCACGGATCAATCCAGACCTGCGGTAGTAAAGCTGCTTTCGATCCCGCAGACACAGCGCGTCGGCTTTACGATACTGATCACATTCGATTGAGCAAGGTTAAAAAAAAAAAAAAAAATGACTTCACTGTTATCCAGGATATTGTCATTTGCATCACCTTGCCAGGTTATATCAATTCAACTGAATGCGTTCCTGTGACCATACGAGATAGGTAGGCGGGAGGCTGGCGTTAACTGTTTGAGCGCCAGGGGCCAGGATTCAGATGCAATTGGAATAGCACGAGAATTTTGCTGTTGTTGATAGTTGCATTAGTAGCAGCAATATTATCAATCGAATACGTTTAATTTAAAGATTGTATTCCTAGTAAATGACCTGACATGGACTGTGTTTTCATAAAGGACTTGCATTGATTGATTTCCTGGATTCCTGTTCCTGTTAAACCTGGGAATCAGTTCTTGCTTTGCTCTGCTCCCCTGCTGTGACCGCCTGGCAGCTGATGTCATAGGCAGCAAATACAAAAGACCTGTTTTGCTACAATCTTGATAGCTACCAGGATGTTCCTCATTCAAACACAGTGCGTCTGATTACAGCACCCTCACTTCTAACAAAAAGAGGCTTTCCTTCCCGAACAGTCATTCTTAGAAGCTGATGTTTAGTTCAGAACGCTGCAGCCTGCATATAGAGATGCACTGCTGCGTGACTCTGCCACAGCAAAGCAGGGAAGCGCAAGACTGGCCCGGTAAACATAGGGAATCGTGGTTAGCACTTGTACAGCAATTCAATGGGAAGGGGAGGCGCGCATAAGAAAAGCATGCAGAACATTGCAGGGAAACAGTGACAAGCACCAATCTTGCAAATGTTTTGTTCACCTTATATAAGCCTGAACTTTAAATAGCAGCACGTAGGTGTTCCCAATTTAATGTTATCAGTGTAATAAAAAAAAAAAAAAAAAAAAGATCAATGCATAGTATAACCACGGGGAAAGCATGCAAAGTTACTGAGGGGCTTCACAGCTGCGCCTGCAGCTGGAACGACCACGAGATAACTAAACGAACTGGCTAGCCAACATGACGACATGAGAGCGGTACAAATGGGTAAACATATTGTAGCATGCATATGATTGCGGGACACAGTTTTTGAGACCTCCGCTGTTTGTTTTTATAAACACTTTCCCTAACAAAGGCATGTAAAACATCAATACATGTTGATTGAAAGAAAACACTGATTCAATTTACTGAGATCGGAGTTGACAAACTCTTGCACTATCTGGTTGGAAAGAGTAACTATTGTTGGCACAGGTGCGTTTACAGCCAGGCTTAATGGGAAACTAGCTTGGACTGCTCTCTAGTGGACAATTACGGTATTGTTTTCATCAACAAGGTGAACTTCTGCACTAACACTGGTCAGCAACGGCGTACACAGCTACTAGAATGTAAAAGTGAAAGACTGGAGCTTTCACTGCCGGTATTTAGCGCCAGTGCCACTGTCACTAACCCCCCTTTAATGCTTGCAATTTGAAAGCAAGAACTGGAGTGAGTCGAAACTGACCATTAAAGGAAAATTATAAGCATATTGATGGTTTACATTCTGGTTTATAACTGGCTATTAATGCTACCACTGCAAGGGCATTTGATATTGAAGCTTTCAGCCAGTGGAAAATCAATATGTAAGTTTATATCCCCTTAGCTGCAACCACACTGTGCTGTTTGGAAGAATGGAGGCTGCAGGACCACACTGTCGTTTAAATTAATATATCTTCGATTGAAGGTACTGTGCAATGATTCACACAGTACACATACTGCGATGCATACAGTAGAAACGAATGGTTAGTTTGCAAAACCGCAGCAAAGATGAATTTATTTGAAGTTGTGATTCTTGTAAAAAAAAAAAAAAAAAAAAATTAAAAATCGATGTTCACAAATGACATCATCGTCATGCAAATTTGTTGCCCGGTTGCGTCACTGTTGGTTCAGGCATACCCAAGACTTCATGACGTGGAGCTCATGGGGTGCTCTGTTAACCAGGTCGGAGCGGAGACGCAAACAGAGGCAGCCGGTTTGCTGGCTCGGCTCTTGGCTGCGCGCTGCTCCTGACTGTATAATAAATAAGACAAGCAATAGCAGCTGAGCGGCTTGCATGCCAGTCCGTTTGTAATCCTCATCATTCATCGCATATCCGTCACCGAATAATAATAATATAAATAGCAAGTCATTTATTTATCTATTTTTGGAGACCATCGTGTTGTTGTATTTCAACGGGGGTCGGTCGCCCTCTTCCTAATCTCGGGATCCCGAATGGAAGCGGCGGCGGCGGCGGAGGGAGCGGCGAGCCCGGCCGAGGCCGGGGAAGCGAACCCCTCAGCCGGGGCAGTGGCGTTTGACGATACGGAAACTGTTATCTTTACGATGGATACCTCCTGGGAGACAGGTAAGTGCTTTCATAATTAAATTCATAGGCATTTTACACGCATCACAATTTTCAGATCATTGTAAGGTTGTTGACGCGAGATTTGCTATAGATGAAAAACACTGGGCAGGCTAATACTGTGTGTGTGTGTGTGTGTCTGTGTGAGTGTGATATCTATCTATCTATCTATCTATCTATCTATATCTATATATATATATATATATATATATATATATATATATATATATATATATATATATATATATATATATATCGTTGTTAATAATTGTTATGTCATGATATTATTACGTTGGTAGGTTTATGGGATTAAAGTGATCTGCCCCTAGCCTACCATTTTGCAAGCTTTACACAGCGGTGAGACATATTTTTGCGTGGTTGGTTACATATCTAGCACAGTTTAACACAGATAAAAGGCATTGCATAGTCGCTGACCTTTCAATTTGAACGGTCAGTTATGTTCCATTCACACCGGTGTAGACGCAAGCAGCTCTGGTGTGTGTGTGTTTGGGGTTTGCTCTAGTTTATGTAAGCACTGGGTTTATTGATTCATATACAGAACAAACCGCTTCAGGCGTGGTGGCGATGGGATGTCTGATGTAGTGTTTTTATCCCAAGGTTTGAAACAGATTTGATCAGGAGAAAAAACAGAGCATATTAAAACATGTTCTAAATGTGTTTATATCCATGTGTCAATACAGACAGTGGCATTATTTTGTATACAGTAATTCTAATAAAAAACATATGGTGTTGCAGACATACACCGTACTGTATTTAGTTCTGCATTTAACCCAGTCTGTAGTATTTTGTATTTCACCTGCACTCTCAAACCCTGATGTAACTATCAACACTGTTATCTGCTCTTTAGCTGCCCCCATATCAAATTGCACTGTGTTTCGTATTTGCTCTGATTAGGACCGAAGTGACTGTATTTTGTATCTTGCTCTTAATTGTACTGTAATTCTCTATGTATTTTTTGTATTCAACTATGTCACCCTGGGTAAGGGTGCCTGCTAAGAAATCAATAATAATAAAATATGAGCTTAATAAAATAAGTACATTATTTAAAGTATTCTGTTGTTAATTACTGCCAGTGCAATGATATCCAAACCCCCTCTCAAGGTTGCATGAGTTGTAATTTCCATACCAATGAGTAAGTAAATGCAGCACCCTGGTCATTGCTTCTATATATATACACACATATACACACACTTGATTTCCTTGAGATAGTTCAACTTGCTCCACCAGCACTGCTGTCTTAGTTGCATTGGTTCTCTCTTTCTACCCAGCTGTTTATTTATGCTCGTTCAATGCTTCTTGCATGCTCATGAAACACCTTGTGAGCAGTTTGCCCTGCAGTACTCGGACAGTATGGAGCGACTTAAGCAGTGCTTCCATAGGGAATCTGACAGGATAGTGCGTTTGTGTGGTTTTTGCACAAAAGGTGACGAGAATAAACCTGAGGTGATATTTGAATGCAGATCCAGACTTTTCAGCATTCAGCAGCTGTGTGACTGAGCTCTGCAACCATGCTGTGTAATTAAGAGGCTGTGTTAACAGGGGCGCAGCAGTTCGTGATATGCTGCACTGACGCTGTGTATTGTGCTGCAGTAAGAAAAGCAGCACGCAGCTCATAGAACATCGCGTGTATAGTGATACGTGTTGATGGCAACCTGCATATCGAGATCAGTGTATCGTTGCACCCCTCTGTGTTACTGTGTTGGTATTGGTGATCCAAGCATGTCTCAGACAAAGCCCCTGTTCTACAAACCACTCCAGGGCAGGGCGTCGGAAAAGCTTTTCTATAAATGGGGACAGTCGGTCAATGCTGCCGTGTATTTGATCTATCCTTATTTATTTGTGTTGTTACAATGTTGACTTTGAAAAGCCTCTTGCGATGAAACCTCCTGTTTGCCAGGTTGGAAATGAGATGCAGGAGAGCTGTACCAACACACTTCTAAAAGCAAACGGGCAGCAAGCGTGTGAAGAATTAAACGCTCGCTGCCTATGCAAATTCCTTCAGCTTACAAGGGGAACAGAAGTGCTGAGCGGTTCCACCTCTGAGTGCACAGAGACAGCGAACACTCAACTCTCTTCATTTGTTAAGAAGAGATTGATTAGCTACATAGGTAACAAGCTCTGGTGCATCGTCTTATAGTAAAACCAGGCATGGATCAAACAGCTGTGCAATGGGAGTCTTATTTCCATCCCTGGGGCAACCCCACCCTGACAGATCTGCTGTGGATGTGTAAAAGGATACAGGCTGGTTAGAAACATGGTCGCCCAGCGCAGCTTGCTTGGACAGTGGAAAGGAGGCGCAGTATAAGAGGACACTGCTGCTTTAAATTGTGTGGTTCCTGTTTTCTCAATTTTTAACTCCTTGAGAGTGACATCCTGTTGCTGGCAGTGACCCAGGGAAGGGGAGCGCTCTGCAGCAAGGAAGCTTCAGACCTGCAGAGCTGCTGCAGCTGCTGCCTCCGTCATTAACCCTTTATTACTGTAGCTGTTTGAATCAAGCCCGAGAGAGGGCTGCTGTTTTATGTATCTCTTCTGATGCATGTGTTTGTTGTTTTTGTTTTCTCTTTACTGATACAAACCAGTAATACCATTGTCCTCAAAGTTAATTAGAAACAGCATTCCTGATAGGCTTTTGGAAAAATCCACTGGACGCAAACAGAACAATCCCCAGGAAATGATTGGGAATCATTTCTACAAAGTGTAGGTCAGGGAGGGGAATAAGATTACTATTCACAACAGTTTCGCCCGTTCCAGGTTTTAAGATGAGCTTGATTAGCACCAGCGTATAGGTAACCTCGGGTGTGCCTTATTCAATTTCCTAGTAAAACCAGGAACGGATCAAACCAATATGCAGTGGGAGTCTTATTTCCACGCCTGAAGGTGAAGGACAAACCCAGCCAGGGTCGTGCACCCCTTCTTGTGTGAAGCAGATCCGACACTGCAGCAAGAAAAAAAAAGTTACAACCACAAGTGTAGATATAATATTAAGTGTAGATTTACAGTCTCATTTTACTAAAGTGCAGTACACCTGTCCCCCTTTATGCATGCTTTGTAGTAATGTTTAAAGCATCTTTCATGCTCTTCTTTTCTTGGCACCTGTATGGTGTTTACATGTCTGTAAGGAATGTAATTTGATGTCTGCAAACTAGTGCATTCTGTACCATGGGTTCTTTAGTAAGGTTCCATTGATTTGGTTCCGATATTCAAAGGTTGCACACCTGTAGCGTAAACATTGATCGTTCGACACCGCACATGCGGCACCTAGTTTTAAACAGAAATCAGATCGTTATCAGTTACCTAATTCTCTTGGGGGGATCTCAGGTACGGAGATGGCCTGTCATCAGGAGAGGATTCAGGTAAGCTTGTCTCATTCACACTAATAAAGTCCTGTCTTATATATCCTGCCTAACTCTGTGTGTAGCTTTGCAAACTCTGCTTCTGCTGTATTTACTAGCAATGGCTAACCTCTATCAATTTCTTGCAGTGTGTTATAATGTTGATCCAGACAGCAAGGTCAAAATGTACCCCAGCTTATCAATTCCTTGTTCCCACGTCCTCCTGGTTGGCTGAGTAGATAAACATGTTCCCACATCTGCAGCTGGGCTCCAGTGTTCATTGTTTAGCCTTTGTTGACCCCTGCATGTCTACCTAGTCATACGTTTTGTTTGTTTTTACCTGCTCTTGCCATCCTCCGCTCTCATCTGTCTGTCTCACAAGCAGAAACCTGTGGCACAGCAACGCCACTGTCACCCTGAAATCTGCTGAGTGTAATTGGGGATTGATCTGTTTCATAAAGCTGATCATTTAGTGGCAGTTATAGATTAATTAACTACAGCTTTGAGAGAAACCAGTTACCAGCAAGCTAATAGCAAACCTCACGCAAAGACAAAGAGCACAGGAATGGATGTTGGTCATCTTTTCAGTCGTGCTTCCAAACACAGCACACACAGCACAGAGCAAAATAGTTCTGCTTAAGGTTCAATTTTACAGCTTTTTTTTTTTAATAAGGATGGAAATAAGACTCCCATTCAATTGCAGTTTGATCCATTCCTGGTTTTACTATGAGTTTAATAAGACGCACCTGAGCTTGTTATGTGTACGCTGTAGCAGAGCTACTCAACCCTCGTCCTGGAGGGCTGCTGCCATTCTTGGTTTTTGTTCTAACTGTACACTAAATTGATTAACTGGACTAATTAAGCTTCTAATAAGCACTTAATTGTTCCAATTAAATAATTTAGAGAACAAAAGCCAGGAGCAAATCAAGCTCCTAGTAAAACCTGGAATGGTTGACACTGCTTTGCAATTGGAAAACAAGTCCACGATCAGAAGTATGTAAATGTTGCGAATCAGAGTGAATATAAGAGCCCGTGACCATTCACGACTCACATTCAGAAGTGATTCTCCTCACTGACCCCTCTGTGTCTCTCAAGCCGGAGGTGTCGCTGTCTGCCTAGTTTTGCTCACTTGGCTCTTTGCCTTTGTGTGGGTGCCTCTCTGCTGCCATGCTGCCGCCGCCCCTGCCTTAGTCCTGACAGATAACTGACACTCATGTTGTAAAAAGGCTTAAGTTAATTTGGGTCGAGTGACGTCAGAACAAGATTCCTCGTCTCCCAGCTATTAATCTTGAATTGACTAGGCTGGGAGGCAGTTTACGCAAAATCCCCTCCACTGCAGTTTCACATGCCTTGAGATTTTCTTAAATGTTTTTTAAATAGAAATGAAAAAGCAGCTTCTAGACAGCGCACTGGTGTTTTTCCCTCCAGGGCTCCGATTTGACTCACGCAATTCATCATTCCTACACAATACTGTATTCATTAGCAAGGGTGTTTAGTGGTTTGAGTCCTCGCACGGGGTGTCTTCAGTTTAAATCTGGACCTGATTCCAGCTCAGTTTTTGGTGCCCCAACAAAATAAGTTGCATCCCACTATTGTACGCTCGTAGGTGCTGCAGCGTGAGGACGATTGCTTTGCTCCACCTCATTGCGTTGAGCTTGGTCTGCCTCGAGCGATCGCACTGGCTTCTAATGTATCGATTATATTTACAGAATACACACACACACACACTGCAATCTAATCTCTTTAGTTCCCCTTTAGGTGAGAGAAAAACAAGGCTTTTTTCTCTCTGTTTTGACGCTTTCTGTTTTTCCTTTTTACTTAAGCATACTTAACCCTTCACTCATCAGTCCCTAGTTGAGTGACCAATAGCTGTTGTTGTGAGTGTGTGCAGATTATATAACCATGTACAAAGATTAAGTACAGTGTATTTGGTACTGTGTGTATCCTTTTAGAGTTAATGTATTTTGTCTTTAAATGTTTCTATTAGTGTGCGCTGGATTGACAGCAGATATATTTGTCCACAATACATGAATAGCACATGTCAAACAAGCTTCTTTATGTACCCTGCTACTGGAGGCAATACCCTTTCTTTAAAAGGGATGAGGGGGCAGTTCAGTCTCCATGCCTCAAGCCTGCCCTGCACTAGAGGGAGCACCCTTTCTCTTAGAGGGTGAGGGAGAGAGCAGTCCCCTCACACCTGTTCTTTGACCTCAAACAAAGGCTAACACGCACAGACACTGCACTGCACAATCCAATGTAAACCCTGGAAATGTGTGCTTTTTTTTTTTTTTTTGTCAAAGCAGTTTCTGCCGCAGTGTGTCTTAAAACAAAACGATGGTATTGCACTGAGGGCATGTGATTAGCAAAAATAAAGAAATGAAAAAACAACATTTAAACCAGCCTAGCGTGCACTCCAATAAGCACATGCTCTATATTGTTGTAGGACTCGTTGAGTTGACATCACAGCGAGGCCTGGGCAGAAGTGACATTGCTGTCACATGGCCTGATCTTTAGAGTTTACACCCTCCTTATTGAAAGCGTCAGGGTTGTAGCTCTGCAGGAAATGTAGCGCTGCATAAAAAAACCCAGCAACAGGACAATTTTGGATGTTTTAATAATGTTTTGGGGTTTTGTTTTTTTTTACCAGTTGTGTCACTTTTTGCAGGTAGCTTAGTGTAATTCGACTCAACAGGCACGTTAGCATTGCAGAACAGAAAAAAACAAGATTCGTGAAAGGAGTGTTTTCTGCAGTGCAGACCTTATTTCCAGTCTTAACTGATGGAGCTAATCGCAGTACACATTGATATAGATTATAAGAGAAAGTTTTGATTCTTTTTTTTTCATTACTTTGAAGGATCAGATCTAAGAGATATATATATAGATAGATAGATAGATATAATGAGCCTTAAAACCCAAGCTGTTTTCTTTCCTTTTATTGCACAGATCCTGATAGACAGCATGGCTATGGCTTCCATTCTCCTCATGGTGCTGTTGCACCAGCACACTTTCATTAGCAGCTGATTCTTGAGAACACAGGGTCGTAAGTAACTATGGCTCCAGACTACAGCAGTATAAAGGGACAGCACTATAGTAGTGATAGTTGTGAACCCCAGTGCTGGATGGCCACTCATTTAGACATACAAATGTATTTAAAAAGTTTTCAAACCTTTTGCGAGTCTGTGGTATGAAGGTATGAAGGTGGCATTTTAATTGTTTGTTCTTGATCTGCATGTATTATTCATCCTATAGCTCGGGGAGGGTTGTGAATAGAACATTTGAATAAATAATAAGAAGACTCTAAAGAAAGCATGGGTGTTGTCAGTTTGGAACTGCCAGAAACTCATTTAAAAAACTTAAATAAAACACGCCACGCCTCATGACCTTTTTAAAAGGCTAATGTTGTGCATTTCCTTGTAGCCACAGACTGGGGAACATACAAATAAATGGGCAAATAAGTGCTCATGCTGTCAGATCTATTTATTATTTTACTGGTTTTATCCCCTTAAGGTACACAGTATCTTCTTAAAATGCATTTCAGAGTGACTCAAGAATCACGAGGAGGAAACGGACAAGTTGAACGAGCAGATCCAACCCGTCAGTGCATTTTAACCCTGTTTCGTGCACTTCGCTGCAACAGTAGGAAATATTTTATTTGTGGGGTGCGATATGCCTTGTACCGTAAAGAGTTATGAGCGTCGGTGTGCAAGTTGTCTGCTTTTCTGTGTTTGTTTCAAAGATCTATTTTTTTGCTCTTTACAAATAAGCCCATATATGTACAGTGCAGTGCATTTCTGAACAAAGAAGAAAAAAAAACCTCTTCCCTCTCAAGTGCGCGAGAGCTTAACATACCGGAGAGCGTGGCGTAGCGTTTCTTTAATCGCTGCCCTCGGGGGTAGAAGCTGTTTTTAGCTCCCAGCCTGAAGGGACTGGCTGCTGTCACCCGCTGAGGCAGGAAGGTCCCAAGCCTGGGCTGAACCAACGACAGTGTGGGCTGTCCTGGAAGGCAAACCCACCTGCACGCTGCAGCAATGGGAGAAGCCTAGAGCCAGTTAAGACTTAAATTCTGCTACCGTGAGTCATACATAGGGGGTGCTGTTGCCTACACCAGTATAGCTACTGTATATACCCAACTCGAAATTAAAAAAACATTCACTGCAAAGCAAGGCAATGCCAGGGAGTAGGCTACTGCAGTGGGTCATAAATAGGTATTGCAGTATAGGGATGGACATACTGGAAGACTCCCATTGCACAGCAGTTTGATCCAGTCATTTTTTCCATCCCTGCAAAGTCTTAAGTCTTACTGTTGTTTAATTTGCCCTGTGTCTCTAGGGCTGCTCCCATCCTCGTGTTCTTTTTAGAAAGTCGTTTCTGTGTTTGCAGTAGGGAGTTGTGATGATTCTAGAGGATGAGATTTATGTTGTGTGATTACAAGGGGAGGTAGGGTGGTGTTGTTATTAGTCACCTAGCTTCTTTTTAATATGGCATTGACCCATATATATAATCAGAGGTGGAAATAAGACTGGTTTCACCGATTCCAGCTTTACATGTGAGCCCCAGTGTTTAAGTAACAAGCTGAGTCTGATTTAAACTCCTAGCAAAACCAGGAATGGATCAGACCGCTATGCAATGGGAGTTTCAACGAATGAACGATCAGAAACACAAATAATAAATCCTTAATTATGTGAGGTTGAACAGACTGGGCGGGGGGGTTTGGGGGCACAGATTCCTTTCCTGGTGAAGCGATTAAATGAGCCGTCTCATAATCAGCTGATTCCTCGTTCCCATGCTCTGTGGACTGAAACGCTCTGTTTTTATAACCCTTCTGATCCCAGGGTGTTTGATTTATAGAGGCCTTCAACTAGTCCTTTTAAATACCTTGCAGTGGTAAGTAACATGAACTTAATGACCAGTGCAAGCGTTTAACTTAAATTTATATAATCGTATAATTATGTAGTATCTCCACATTTACAAGTCCTTGAATGTCTTTGGGTGCCTGATCTGTACTTCTGCTGCTGTGCAACAGGAGTCTAATTTCCATCCCTGCATTATACTGTCTGAAAGGGTTTGAAATATCCCACCGGGTAATGCATTTCCAATAAAAAATAAATGCATGTCAATGCTTAGCTGAATGATAAAGCTTCCAGTGCTGCAAATTTTTTTTTTTTAAATGTTGTTTTCTTGTTTATTTGATCCAGTGTTCATTTCTGTTGCTGCTCCTGTTGCCGTGTAAGATAAACAGTGCTGGGGACCCATAGCTGCACTTCAAAGTCCTTCAGATGTATATTGTTTTGTCGAAATGGAAAATGCAAGGAGGTGATCTTGTGCTGTAGCCTCCCACGCTGGGCATCTGTATGCATACCAGCTAGCACTTCACAGCTATGAAGTGGGACACGGCTAGATTAGGATTCATAGCGCATTGTGACTTTTGTTTACAGACTTCTCGAATTTGTACTGTTTCTTGCTGTAATCCTATATCTGGCACTGGTGTTGCTATACTGTGACCTAAATACATGCCTGGAACTGGGCAGCGAGACACGATCACTGTGCAGATATTTCAGGGAATTTAATGAATGAATGCAACTGTGCAGTAGCATGCACAATCCGCCATTTCAGCTTCAAATAACATTGTCTACAGTATCCTTAGAAAAACTTTGGTCCTGTGTTGACAACAATACATAACAAGGTCATTGCAAATCATAAGGTAGCAAGTAAAATGACGTCTAGTGACGCTGTTTTCAAAAGATAACTTAAATGGAAGGATTTGGGGAAAAGGTGGTATTGGGAAATGAATAATTATGATGTTCTAGCTTTGACATGACTGGAGTGATGCCCTCAGTTCAAACGGAAGCCTGGTGTTTCCAGTTCTGTGCATTTTTAAGCTGCAAGTTCCCGGCGGTTTCTGTTTGGGGATGGCTCTGCTGTTTCTGTGTCTTGTTTTGTGAAAGAACACATGTAAGCAAGCTCCTGTCCTCCTTTCACAGCCTGCCTTGTATTCTGCTGTGCGCTGGACTTTTTCTGCCTTTTTGTTCGATTTTATCAACTTTGACTAAGTGGAAGAGTTCAGGAGGGGGTTAAGTGTGATCAGTATGGGAACACGATGAGGTTAATCAACACATAGGGGTCTGTTTTCAGTCATCTAAACAGTGCCATATCATAACAACTCTGCTCTAAAATGTATTGCGTTGTGTTTTTGTGTTTGTGTGATGTTAAGGCTACTGTATAAATCACCCCTGAAAAAAGTCACAATTACAAGGTGCTGGAGTATTTAGTAGGGGTGTAACGATTCATTGTGTATTGATGAATCGTGACACTTTCTTTACATTGTGTATTATATTGTGATAGAGGTATCTGTTTTGTATCGCGACACAAGACTGAAAGCACAGCGTAACTCATTGTAGTTCACCACGTAGCTCTTGAATGAAGAACAAGTGCGTTTTATAGTTGGTATGAATACACACTCTCCCTAACTTATTTAACTTGTGTTTTTAATTAGAACAGTCAGTTTGATCTTATGCATCATACAAGTAGCTGTCAGGACGATTACATGTATCATGATTCATATCATGTCGTGACCTGCACATCATGATACATATCATATCGTGACATTGGTGTATCGTTGCACCCCTAGTAGTTGGTTCTGCAACTGTTTTAGATCATTACAAATAGACCCCACAGTCATGGTTTCAGTTTCTGGTATTAAAGACTGGTATAACCCATTAAAGCTGGCTCTCCTGGTTTCCCCACTGTAAGAAATGGGCACCAGCAAAATGAGTGTCTGTGCCAGGGCTGGAAATAAAGATCCATTCCTGCAAAGTCTTATTGTTTAGCAAGACACACTTGTTACCTAATGCACACTGTGGCTAATCAAGCTCACAGTAAAACCTGGAATGGGTGAAAGTGCTATGCAGTAGGAGTCTCATTCCCATCCCTTGTCTGTGCCATTGGGATGTTGTGCGCTGTGGTTGAACACTAAGCTACAGTGCTGTGTCCCAGCCAGTGTATGACCATCACTAATCTAGTATTCATCGGCCCAGGAGCATGACTGTACGAGACCCAGTGGCTGATGAAATGAGCGGGCAGAGGGAGGGGATCGATTTTTGGCAAGCACTGGAAGCAAAAATATGCACCCATCAACAAAACCTGCTCCTACTAAAGAAACAACCTGTTTTTATCACACAGCATCCCACACTTCTAGTGCATGCACCAGCTTTCAGCTGTGGTATCATTTTTAGTAATTTTTTCTCCCATCTCCTTTCTGATGTATTGTGCAGGTGGGTGAAATCAATTAATGCGATTTTGTGTATTTGCTGTTTTTCTGTGATTTATTTATTTGAAATCGTGAGCACAATTTTAATTGGAGTGTTCTAATTGTATCTGCTAAAAGGAAGACATTGTTTTATATTTGGTTTCATTGTATTTTTTTTTTTGGTTTGTTTTTGAAGTTTGGTGTATGTCGTGGAAGCGCCTGTGCCGTTGACAAATGTATTAAACATTTTTAAAAAGTTGAATACGTCTACAGAGCCTCATTCCCATTGGAGAACTGCTTAACTAACTGTCACCAGTAATGACCTGCACAAGCCAGTAGTGCAAAGAAGAACCAAGCCAGGGATAGAAATACGACTCCTACCGCATAGCAGTTTCACCCATTCCAGGTTTTATTATGAGCTTGATTAGTCAGTGTAAAGATACTGTAACAAGGTCAGGTGCGTCTTATTGAACCCACAGTAAAACATGGAATGGATCAAACTGATATGCAATGGGAGTCTTTATTTCCATCCCTGCAAGCAGGCATGAATAAATGAGAAAACTAGCTTGCATCATAGTACCAGAAGATTGTATCATGTTTTAAGTACCTTCTTCTGGAGACCTCATCGTGTGTGTTTGTGTGTGTGTGTGTGTTTTGTTGTGTTAAAGTTGTTTTGTAGCTTTTTCCATTGTTTACAGTGGTGATCGAGTCCCCACAAGGAAGACAAATCTGACAAAACCTCCCTGAGCCCAGCTCAGTTGCATCGTACTGATTACAGAGAGTCAATGAGGAGGTTTAATGTAGATTGCACTCTAGCATCTGAACAGCCCTGTGTTGTCAACCCCTCTGTGCCTCGGTTTCAGCACTGCTTTAATAGCTCTGACTCGTTGGAGGACGGCATCTCTTGCAAGTCAGTTGTATTAGTGTTTGCATTTTCTCACCCAAGGTGGAATTTCATTATCGTCTTCACAGTATCCCGTTGCATTCCTTCAGCACCGCGCTTTCTCCAGGGGCTCGCTGCTCCAGCTTTGCATCAGGTGTGTGGGAAGCAGATGGGAATAGAAGGATGGAAATAGAACTCTGGTTGAATAGCATTTTCACCCATTCCAGGTTTTAATATGTGCTCGATTTAGCCACAGTGCATAGATACTGCAACAGGCTCAGGCATGTCTTACTAAACTTGTAGTGAAACCAGGAATGCAATGCAAATTCTACCCCTGCGTTGATTCTGTAGATAGCTTTGACTTGTGTAGCCACTTGGATATTGTGCATTACAACTCTCGGATCAGAGCCAGACCTGACTAGATAACTCAGTTCTTTTTGTTCTTTCTTTTACAGACGCTGCTGGTAAAAAGGCATTCATTACCGAGGTAAGAGTGCCCTCTGAACAGCACGTTGTCGAACCCCTGCTCTCTCTCTCTCTGAAGACTTTGTTACAAACTATTTATTGACTTGCTTTTCCGCACTGATGCATTATGTGTTTTGTTGTTCCCTTCGCATTTTAATAAGCAGTTGTGAAAAAACAAAAGGTGTGAGTTATCACCCCTAACTGTCAACCGCTCCATAGTGCTGAGCTTAGAAACACTGAAAGAAACCTCATGAATTCAGTGACAAAGTGAAAATTCCAATCTCTCCTTTTTCCTTTTTCCTTTCTTTCTCCAGATGTCTTCCTCTTCGGGCCAGCTGGGGTCCGCCCCCGGAAAAAAGATCGGTCATCGCGGAGTTGACGCATCGGGGGAGACCACCTACAAAAAGGTAAAAAATAAGCATGTACACAGGCACATACACACTACTACTGGAAGATCCCCCCTCGTGAGCAGAAGGTGGTATGCCCTGATGCTCCATGATAAAAGTTTACCATGATAACTATGAACTCTAGGTTTGCGGTTTATCAAGCTTGCACTGTGTATTTATTTATGTAACCTGGTGTCAGCCTATTGTAACTGCTAAGGTCGTTTTTCACTGGTGTTCCCAAGTGGCAGTTGTCATGCCTTCCTGCACTTTGCTGTGCTTTTGCCTTGTTAAATCTCTTGATTTGCCAGATCTGCGTTTCTGTTTCTCGCCTGCCTATTATAAGATCTTTGTCCTGAATACTGCAACCCTTCAGTAAAGAAACTATAGTGTGGACGTTGAACTGCATATAGCTTTGTGACACTGAATGCAATGGCACAGCAGTGAATGTTTCTCTCCTGCTGGAAGGTTAGCTGTTGCTTCCCTCTCCCCTCTCTCTCTTTCTCTGTAGACCACCTCTTCTGCTCTCAAAGGGGCCATTCAGTTGGGGATTGGCTACACTGTGGGGAACCTCAGCTCCAAACCAGAGAGAGATGTGCTCATGCAGGACTTCTATGTTGTCGAAAGCATTTTCTTTCCCAGGTAACTGTATTATTATTATTATTATTATTATTATTATTATACACCTTCACTAGCCATGCACCCAGTCCTGGGTTTCAGAACCACTTTCAATTAACTGTTTCATTTAATTGTTCCTCCACTAAAACTGCATGAACAATTCTGAACTCAAGTGAGACTTCATGCTGTGATAAGTGTGATCATTTCAGAGCAAATTTAGCAGGAGCCTGATTGTTCAAAGTCCTGCCACCTGGTAATTTCAATAACATGCTGTACCGAAAAAAGAGGAGTGGGGTGAGTTCTGAAACCCAGGACTGGATGCTGTACTGGTGCGCAATTCTGACTTCTTCTGATCTAGTTTTTGCATACTTAATGAATTATCCATGCGTTCAGATGACATGTGCGTTCAGTGATGTTACGAAACTAAAGAATAACAAAATGACTAGATGCATACTGCACAGAGACCAGCGCAACGTACGCAGCCCCTGGTCTGCCTGTAATGTTTCCTCCCCTCTCCTCTGCTCCCCAGTGAAGGCAGCAATCTGACGCCAGCGCATCACTTCCCAGACTTCCGCTTCAAGACCTACGCTCCCGTCGCCTTCCGCTACTTCAGAGAGCTGTTCGGGATCCGGCCCGATGACTATCTGGTAACTGGACTCGTCACCCGGCCGTGAAGCGTGCAGTGAATGCAGCCGTGGGAGTACACTGGATAGAAAAACAAAACAAACAAAGAAATTCTCATTGGGCTCATTTGGCAGTTGATAATTGATTCTATTTGTTACTTAACAGGGTTTGAAAAAAAGACTCCCATTGCCTAGCAGTTTGATCCATTCCAGGGTTTACTACGAGTTCAATAAGACACACCTGAGCTTGTTACCTATGGCTAATCAAGCTGGTATTAAAACCTGGAATGGGTGAAACTGCTATGCAGTAGGAGCCTTTTTTCTACCACTGCATAATGTTCACGATGATACAGATGTAGATATGTACCAACGTGTGTGTGTGTGTGTGTGTGTAAACAGTGGACAGTATCTAAAGCAGATCAGAGATAGGAACGAAGGAAATATATCTTGTTGCTTAACTAGCAGATAAATGTATGGAAATATGACTCCTATCGCATAGCAGTTTCACCCATTCCAGGTTGCACTGCGAGCTTGATTAGCCAGGTAACCAGTAACACGCTCAGGTGTGTTCTTTTAAACTCGTAGGAAAACCGGGACCGGATCAAACTGTTGTGCAACATTATTCTCATCCCTTGTCTGAGTGTGTGATCTACTAAAGACTGCTGTTGCCGGTTGTCCCCCCACCCCAGTATTCTCTGTGCAACGAGCCCCTGATTGAGCTGTCGAACCCGGGCGCCAGCGGCTCCCTGTTCTACGTCACGAGGGACGACGAGTTCATCATCAAGACCGTGATGCACAAGGAGGCTGAGTTTCTGCAGAAGCTGCTCCCCGGATACTACATGGTGAGTGGCCCTGCCGTTCTGCTGACTGGAGCACCTGGGGATAGGGCCGGGGTACATTAGTGCAGGGGACGAATATTACAACATACAGACAAACGCTGCTTGAATTGTATTCGGTGGAAGAAAAAAAAAGCATTCGTTCATATGAAAGACTGTATCAAAAATACATCAATGGCACGCAGAGCAGGGAAACACACAAAGAAATGTGTGAGGATTTTGCTGTCGCTTCTGTTTGTTCCAGATTAACCCTGGGTTTGTTCCTTCACAGTAGGCTCAGGGATGACGTTGAGTGCAGTGTGTTTCTCTCTCTCTCTCTCTCTCTGAAGCAGAAAGCATCACTTCTCCTCTCTGTATCACTGTACCTGGACCAAAGAGTAAACGGTGCTGGCAGGTGACACGAGTTCTTGCACCAGTGCATCTTGAAAACCTAATTGTGTGGAAGTGTGAAGCTCATCATAGGTTGCATGCTAAAAACAAGAAGACAACATGCCCTGTAATATTAATACAGTATTAATAACAATAAATAAACATGATGCTTTCAGTTACATATAACTTAGCAGTTATCTGGAACCAGAGCCCAGAACCCTGAACCACTGAGAGGGATTGCAAATGCCATTACATAGTGAAGGAGATTAGAGAGAACTCAAAAACCAGCAAACGGCTCTCCATCCAAGAGGAATCAGGATCCAGCAGGATTCTCATCAATCACTAGAGATTGATCAATTGATCAGTTGAAAACCACCCACTATTTTCATAATTAATAAAATGAATTACTTTATTATACAAGACCTTTCTCTGCCTCATTTGGGACCAGCTCTGTTTTCAGACCCTTTCATTTCACTGGGATGTACGCTGCACTTCAACTAAATGCATTCTGCCTTGTTCGTTAATCCCAGAGTAGTTTGTTTTGTGTTTAGGGCTTTATTGGCTTGGCTGCTTTAAGGACAAGCAGAGATTTAATGAACAGCAGGAGTTGACGTTTTAACTCCTCGCTTTCCTTTGTTCTGAAATCTTCACAGGCGCCAACCTTAAGTAACTCTTCATGAAAACAAGCCCCACTTTGTAATGGTGTCACTCCTCCCTGGTTAATAATATATCTCGCAGTGCAGTACAGTTCTTATCCCACTGAGCGGAAGAGACATGCGATCACATAACAAGATTGCGCAAAGGGAGGGGAGAAGGGTCGCTTTTAATAACATCACTGTGCACGGTGTTGGAAACATGCACGTACCAAGATGTGTTTCTGCTTCGTTCCTCTTAGTTTAAAAATAAAAAGCTGCTGCTTTACTTCTTGTCGAGAGGCAGGAGATTTTAACTGTGTGTAGATTTCCAGGGATCACCCTTGCTAGTCTTGCTACCAGTACTGGGTATTACAACTACTATAATTGAAGTGTAGTATTTAAATGATTGGGTTTGATGTTCAATAAATTGTTCCTCCCTTATAGCTGCATGAACATGTCCTACTGTTAACCCTGTAGACTTACTGATGCTGTGATCAGTGCTGGGAGCTCAGAGCACAGTTAGCAGGGCCTGATCGTTCAAGCTCATTTCCCGAGCAAGGGAAGTTCTGGTTTCAGGGCTGGTAGTGTATGAGCTTTATGCCCTGTATTTACAGCAGCTTTGTGAAATTCTACTACTACAAGCTTATTACCCGTTTCATCTTTCTGTTTCTCTATAGAAATGTATTTTATTTTGACTTGGTTTTGTATAGTACAGAACTTTGAGCTCTTTTCTGTAAAAAGGTGCTGTAGAAAAAAGTCTTTTTTTCATTCGTGACAGAGGAACAGATTTACTGGATTGGCTCTTTTCCGCTAACCGGCGATTCTGTGCTTCCCTGTGTGTCACACAAACAGAACCTGAACCAGAACCCTCGCACCTTGCTGCCCAAGTTCTACGGGCTCTACTGCATCCAGTCCGGGGGAAAGAACATCCGCATGGTGGTGATGAACAATGTCCTGCCGCGAGTCGTCCGAATGCACCTCAAATACGACCTCAAGGGCTCCACCTACAAGCGACGCGCCTCCAAGAAGGAGCGGGAGAAGTCCAGCCCCACCTTCAAAGACCTGGACTTCATGCAGGAACTGCAAGACGGGCTCATGCTGGACATGGACACGTACAGCGCGCTGGTCAAGACGCTACAGAGGGACTGCCTGGTAAGCCGTCTTCTACAGGGATGGAAATAAGACCCCCATTGCATAGTGGTTTGGTCCATTCCTGGTTTTACTAGGAGTTTAATAAGACACACCTGAGCTGGTTACCTATACTCTGTGGCTAATCAAGCTCGTAGTAAAACCTGGAACGGGTCAAACTGCTGTACAACAGGAGTCTTATTTCCACCCCTGTTATGAGAAGCCGTTACGTTATATTTGTTAATATAAATACTGAAAAATGGCAGTGGCAAACATTTTGAGTAGAAGTCTTTCTTTAAATGGGGGGGCGGGGGAATATTTGACGGAGGGCAGAGCAAGAAAGTGGGATGAATGGGTGGATGGCTGGTCAGGCGGGTTTAAAGGTAAAATTGATATGAAACTTAAGTCAACAGACGTTTTCTTTGCTAGTGCTGCCTTCAGTGTACCGTCTGTGTTTGAACACCCTGCTGACGATGCAATTCACTGATATATTTTTTTTTCATCTCAATCCATCTCGTAATGGGAGTTGAGATTTTACAAACAGATTTTTTGACTACGTGGCGTGTGAGCGCTGTACCAGTACCAATCGACTCCAGCGATTTTCACGCCCCCGTTTCGTGCTGTTTAAGAGTCTCTGAGCGCAGCAGTGTGGTTTTGCTCCCCGTCACCCTGCTGTCTGGCCCTGCTCGTCCCCCTGCAGGTGCTGGAGAGCTTTAAGATCATGGACTACAGTCTGCTGCTGGGGGTGCACAACCTGGACCAGGCAGAGAGGGAGAGTCAGAGCGAGGGCTCCCAGGGCACCAGTGACGAGAAGAGGCCCGTGGCGCAGAAAGCACTCTACTCCACCGCCATGGAGTCTATCCAGGGAGGCGCGGCCAGGGGCGAGTCCATCGACACGGACGACACGTGAGTCACAACGAGCCCCGGTCCCGGGTTCCGGTCACATCCGTTTTTGAGATGAAGCACCATTGGTGCAAGAAAGGTTCTGCATTCGCGTAGCAGACTGCAACTGCAGTCTGTGCAAACGCAGCCAGGTATCGAAATGTATGTCAATAGTAGTGCATGTTTAAAAGTTTGGATGCTGGATTTGGCCAATGCTGAAGCAAGTTGTAGTCTGGTCTTGTCTGAGCTGAGCAGGGTTGGAATTGGACCCTAAGGAAGAGCACTCGGAATGCAGTCTTTCCTCTGGGTCCGAGCTCTCCTCATGCCCTGCATGGTGGTGGTGTTAATGGGGCCGTCTACTAATTGACTGTTAGATGAAGGTAAAGCGGGGGCTGCCTTTTGCCTAAGCATGCATGCTGTGTTCTGTGCTCCATTCAGGATGGGTGGAATCCCTGCAGTGAACGGAAAAGGAGAACAGGTGTTACTCTACGTAGGAATCATCGATATCCTGCAGTCATACAGGTCAGGCGTTGCCTTTAATACTGTCATGGAACTCCACCTCCATTCACTTCCAGTCCTGTTTTTCTAACGTTTCTGTGTAATTGGTTGTCTTGTCTCACTTCTTAGGTTAATCAAGAAACTGGAGCACACCTGGAAGGCTCTGGTCCACGATGGGGTCAGTTGTTTTGTTTATTTGAATTTTGAAGAACTGAGTCGCTGTAAACTCTATTTAAAGACTCCAAAAGCACAGTTGAAAAGAAAATCGCATTACAGGATTAAAACAGTTTGCACTAATTAAAGGAACTATATCTTAAAAAAAATAAATAAATAAAAAATAGCATGTGCTGGCCAGGGTGTCGCTCCCTTCGCTCCTGCTGGCTGGTGCACACAGTCCTGTGATCTCATTCTTTCCATGGTCGTGATCTCTTCATTAATATATTCATAAAGCTGTCCGTCTCACTGCTGGCTGTAACAGGAGAAAAAAAAAAGCCAAAACACATTAAAATAAATACTGTTGGCCTCGGGTGCAAGCTCGACAGGTTTATGCGTAAATAAAGTGTTATTTTATTACTGTGAGATTACATTCGGTTGTGTGTGAGGTTATGAATCACCCTGACTTGTCTCTCTCTCTCTCTCTCTCTTTCTCTCTCTCTTTGTGCTTGCTTTCCAGGACACAGTGTCAGTGCACAGGCCGAGTTTCTACGCAGACAGGTTTTTTAAGTTCATGACCACCACAGTCTTCAGGAAGAACTCCTGTAAGTACACCCAGGCTGACTGTACATGATTTAGAACTTCTCTGCACGGCTCCTCTGACTCTCCTGGCCTCACTGAGCTCTCTGTCCCGGTTCCCTGTAGCGTTGAAGTCTTCTCCTTCCAAGAAAGGGCGGATAGCGCTGACTGTGCCCAGGTACAGCAGCCCGGGGGCAGCGTTCTCTGCCAGCCAGCTCCTCTCCGAGAGAGATGAGAACATCTACGACCTGCGAGGAGTGCGCAGCTTCCCCACACTGGAGGACGAAGGTACCTGCTGCTCTCTGATTGAGGGGGATTTCTAGTGTAATCAATGCTTCCAAGAGAGCGCTGCTTGTTCGGTTAAACCTCTTCCTCTGTGCCTCCCCCCCTCCACAGGTCGCTCAGACCTCCTGCCTTGCACGCCGCCGTCCTTTGAAGAAGCAACGACAGCGTCCATCGCGACGACCCTGTCCTCCACGTCTCTGTCCATCCCAGAGCGCTCTCCCTCCGACACTTCAGAGCACCCGCGATACCGGTAATCCCCCTTCCTTTCCAGGGCACAGAGCGACTCACGCGTGCATTACATAGCACTCTGTCCACAACAACCAATCTACTGTAAATTGCTGTGCACTTTGGATAATGCAGCAAGTGCCAGTAATTGCACATTTGGAGATTGTACTGTAATATGTAAGTGCTGCATAAGTTTATAGAAATGAGATTCCATTTGTAAAACTAGTATCTGGGTCTGCTTGACTTAATCAGCTTAAGCAGGGCTGTGAGCAGGTCACTGACACGAAGTTTCTTCTGCATGCAAAGTTTAAATGTTAACATCAAAAACTTGTTTAAAGGGTGCATAGTGATTTATTTATTGTAACTGTCTCACTCTCTAACATATATTCTCTGCACATTCTTTTGTTAATGCATCAGTTAGGGTTGTTATTAAAATGACCAAAGTAGAGAAATGCGATGTTCAGGTTTTCAAAATGATGCTTGTCTCTCTAGACAGCAGTCATCGTGGTCCACTAGGTGTATGAGGTCCGCTGCCATGCCATTACAAAAAATATATATAAGATTTTTTTCTTTCTTTTTCAGGAGGCACACTTCATCTGGGCAAGACGGGCGGTAAGGCTGAATTATTTCTTGAAATTTGGGAGCGGGATGAGGGAGGGGTGGAGTAGGAGTTACAGGGCAGTGCTGTCTTGAGTGCCTTGTGGCTCCGGCTTATCCTCGCCTGGGTCTGCGTGTCTGTAGGTCACACGAGGAGGTGCGCGCGCACGAGGATGAGCAGCAGCAGCAGCAGATCACGGTGGAGGTGGAGGTGAAGAGACCCGACAGCGAAGCTGCCATCGTCCCCGACGCTTCTCCAGAGACCAGGTGCACCCTTCCACCTTCTGTGATCTTTCCGTCCCTGAATCGGAAGACTCCTATTGCACATACTAGGAGTTTTTAATAAGACGCACCTGAGCTTGTTACCTACACACTGTGGCTAATCAAGCTCGTAGTAAAACCTGGAGTGGGTGAAACTGCTATGCAATAGGAGTCTTCTTTCCCTCCCTGTGTTTGAATGCACATGCACTGAGAACACAAACACTTGCACTTCTTCAGCTGTAGCAGCTAGAAATATGACGCCAATGTAAGAACAATTAAAGAAACCAACTGGGTTTCTTTAGTGTTTGGTAATTTTAGCACGATGGAGTGAAGTGTGTCTGTGTGCTGGGGTGGGGTTTTTGGAAGTGAATGAAAGCCGCCAGTGAAATGTGCCGGACGGAATTGGGTCAGGGAGATGAGAAGAGTGAGAACCACACAGACGCACATGGCTCAGGGTGACAGGAAAGGGGGAGATTAGCCATCTGGCTGGCTGAAATTAGCAACTGAAATCGCACTTCTTGTGCTTGATCTGGTAATGCAAACCAGCCACACAGACAGGCACATATTATATATTCCAGTACTGTGCGAAGTCAAGACCTGGAGCCAATTGAAATTCTAATTCCAATTACAGCAGCGTTCTGAAAGCACAGTTAGATTTTGTTCCATTACAGTTGCAGTAAATTGCAATTATAATTGTGATTTGTAACACCCACACATTTATCATGTTTATGCTATTTATTCTAAATAGAGTCAATAATCACTGGTACAAATAAACAAACAGAAACCTAATCAAACGAATGGGGTCACTAAAAGTGGTTGAAAATCCAGGAGTAATGTTCGCTCAGTGTAACGAGCGAGTGAACTTTAATTGATCAGCCACATGTCTGGTATAATTACAATTATGCAGGTGTGTCTCTCCCTCCCAGCGAGCCCGCCTCGGCGCCAGGGTCGGTACCGCCCAGTCCGAAGGTGATCGTGGAGCCGGACTGCGCCAGTCAGCTCTCTGAATCCACCAGCCACGCCTCTGCCGAGGAGGAGGAAGTGCCCATCGCGGACATCTACTTTGTAAGTCCAGCAGGAACGGCAGGGACACAGGATCAGACCTTAAGATCCGCAACAGCGATACTGTTTTAACTATCTGCCAGTTTCCTTCTTAATTCATTTTCTGTGTAGATATCGCATGTATTTATTTCATTTTGTTTTACTATGGAATAATGCATTTTTTACACCCATAAAAACACCTTAATGCACAACTTTCCTAGAAATCCTCAGCATCAGGTCAAAACCGTTGTGTACACTTTCTAGTAAATGCAGATAATAAATATTCTAGTAATTGCAGTTGATAAGTGTAGTACACATTACCTATTAAGAGTTTGTTTTTCTTCTGCTGCTGGATAGCTCTGCTGTGTATTAGCTGCGGTCAGTGTCTGAGATTTTGTACAGTAGGTCTGTCTTTGGTAGTGCCACTCAAACAAAATACATTGAGTAAAAAAAGCATTAAAAGTGAAAGCTTAGAATTTGCAGACCCTTTTTTTTGCTGTATGATGGTTACTTAACACATGCAATACACATCAGGGCTGGGCTCCAATTTCCCTTTATTCAATTTTTAAAAATCAATTTCCAATCTCTTTTTAATCAATTCCTTCAAAGGAATTATTTAGAAGGAATTCAAGTTGGGAATTGATTTTAAAATCAGAAATGGAATTGGAATTGATCCCAACCTGATACAGACACGCAAAGAAAAGGCAAACATAGCTGCAAGCCAGTATTCGTTTTTAAATAATCAAACGTGGTTAGGGTGCATGTGTTTTTTGAGGAAGCTCACAAAAACCCTGTGCAAGTACTAAAGAAACTAACCGAACCAAGAAAGCAAGTGGTATCCCTTCCGATCCCTCACTGGCACACGTGTGGCACTGTCTTGTGGACCGGGCTCTGACACAGTGTAATGGGTTTGGTTTCCACAGGCTTGCAGTCTGGACGTCTTGGTGAAGCTCTAGATACTAAGATATGTGTAAGTGGGGGGTGTGTGTGTGCTGCAGAGATGAAACGAGAAGGGTGGAATTTTCTTTTTTTGGTTTGGGAATAGATTAAACCCTAGAAGGTTTACTCACTGAAGCTGTAACCCCTTCATTGGCTCCGAGATTTTGCTAAGATTTATTTATTGGATTGCTCCAGTAAAAGTAGGCACCATTTATTATTTATGTCCATACAACTGTCAAACTGCTTGTGTTTAAAGAATCTTTAGATGTCGTGCACCTGTGCACACCCTTTTTTAGTTTTGCCTCTAGGAGTCGCATGCATGATTCTTGGGAAGCAGTGCGGCAGATCTGCTGGCTTCAACCTAAGTGTACTGAGCAGAACTTGGAGCTAATCAAGGGATGCAGTGTGCATGCATTCCTTCAGATTGGTTTTCACTGCGTGCCGATTTTGAGAGCAAACTGTTTTTTCTCCTAACAATTGCAAATAGCAGTTCTGCTGTGTGTGTGTGTGTGTGTGTGTGTGTGTGTAAGGTTGGGTGTGGTGTGGTTATTTTTTTTTTTTTTGGTGTTACCATTTTTTGGCAATTACCTCTCCTGTCTGTTCAAGCAAGCACCAATTAAAAACCCTTTTGCAAGCAGTTTGGGTCGATCTAATTCTTACGCGGTGACCCCTGTACAGTAAGTCCAAGTTGCAAAGCACCCAAGGAATGAGTCTGGAAAATGATGGCTATTTCAGATCGGAGAGGAATTATTTAGTTTCATACATGCATGCACAGTCTGTTGTGTCTTTATTCAATTGGAAATCTGGTTCCAGCTTTTACAGCAGTTAGTAAGAAAAAGAAGCCTCAAGGATACCGTGTATTCCACAGGAATGTAAATGCTAATGATGCTGTTGCAGGGCTGGTGGTTTTTTATCCAGCACATAGGCTGCAATAGAAGCTTCACTGCTTGGAGTTAGAGTTCATGTACAGGCTGGTGTTAGGTGAAGTCACTCTGCACTGCAGAGCAATGAAACTTTACAACCCCCTTCCATCCTTTCACTGCTACTCACAGCTCACTCTCCCTGTGCACCCTCTCTCACAGCACTAACCTGTCTGTCTGTCAGTGTAGAGATTAGATAGCTGGTTAGGCGGGATTCTCATGCCAAAGGACCCTGCTCAATTGGTAATGGCATCCCTTGCTTTTGTGGGAGGGAGGGGGTACTCCAGCTGGGATAACAGCCAAGCCGTATTAAACTCTGAAAACTGCGGTGCTGTGAAAATTAGGGCAGGTAGGTACAGCACAGTGTCCAAATTCCAGATTGCCCAGTAGATGAGACTGGTAGCAGATCTAGTAGGGGCTAGACTGTGTTCTTAAAATGCATGAGCAAAAGATAGTGTCTGCTTCATAATTTGAGTGCTGTTTTTTTTGTTGTTGATGTGAGAAATGTGTGTGTAAAATTTGATCATATTTCTCCAGATGTAGAGGAAAGGTGTAAACTGTTATAATTTATTCGTTCATGCATTCTTTCCTTCATTTTGTCGTTTGCCTTTTAGATCACTTTCTGTTGTCTTTTTGGTTCTCGTTTCTCTGCTCTGATCATCTCGTTATTTATTTGTTCTGTCACTCCTCGTCATCCTCATCCTCATCCCCCTCCTCACCCTTGCACTGGCATGTCTGCTAGTTCTCTGATGGAAGGTACAGGATCTCTTCCCCCGTCCCACAGCGCAGATCCAGATCACACACAGAGTCGGACGTCTGTGTAAGTCAAGTTGAATTCAGGGTCCGAGTAGCCACAGGACCAGGGTTGGGTCAGTCCATGGTTTTCCCAATTCCAATTGCTTTTTAAAATCAAATCGGAATTTCAATTTTCAGAGTTCAACGTCTGCTCTGCTGTTTCTAGTAGCCTGCCACAGACACACGGTGTGAAACCCAGGCTAGAGCAGCCAAATAATCTTTTTTGAAGTCCTTCTAGTTAACGGATATTGATGATCACATTTACTTTTGCATTGCTGGCCATACACAGATGTGCCCTAGGTGGCGCTAGCTCTTCTATAAAGACACTGTCTGATCTACCCTGGGTTGCCTATGGTTACGGGGTTGACAACTAGAACAGAAGCATTTCAATTAAACACCTGCCATGTCACTGTCAATAGGGTAGCCAGGATGCTACGGATTTGACATGACAAGCCTGCGTGGCTTTTTAGTTTCCCAGGCCAGTAGGTAAAATGATGCAGGATTATAAATGGTCTCATTGAGTCCTAAATATAGCATTCCCTTGCATGTGAATTAAGCTCGGTGGAGTTTCGTGCATGGTCAGGTCTTTGTTCTGGTCACCTTAAATCCAAAATGAAAAAAGCAGACTATGGAAGTGAATAGAACGTGGGGGGGAAAAAAAAAAAAAAACGACTTTGCCCACGGCTTTATTCTGCCACTGGTAATGGCCACCTGCTGTCCTTGTTTGCAGAAGCACAGGCATGCAGCATTCCCTTCAGGGCTGGCTGACGGGAGCATGCAATGCTTACAGATGCCATGCTGTCAAAGGGAGGCCTCTGGAGACAGTCACACTGAGGGGAGGGGGAGGGGGGGGGGGGGGTGTCTTCTTTAGCCCTGTTTCTGTGCTTTTTATAACAGCCTTTTTTCTATGGGTTGCTGAATTAGTGCCAGCAATTAAAGCTGTTCATTCAGATGAGCTGTATTACTTACTGGTTGAATGAGTCTCATCACTTCAGATTGAGCAATTTGGTTCATGCTCATACTGGTATTAGTGGCGCCTGATATATTTAGCAACACATCTCTGAAGAGGGAGTTCTTACCTAGGTTTGGTGCAGGGGAGCCATTCCATGGCTGTTTTACAACTACAGTGTAACTGAATTTCAGCTCACCATATAACATTGCTGCAGATGCAGTGTGTACCCTCTCCATGCATTTGAACTGCATATTTAACACATGGTCTCTAACCCTAGCCTAACTGTTAAGCTACCGAAAATGGCTGTTTTACTAGGTGCTGATTTGCACATTGTGGGGAGCTTTGGCTGCTTATCATGATGGGATTAATGCAGGAAATACCACCAGTGAGCACCCAATATGTTAAATATGTTTCTCATCTGTCTCAGAAGTGATAAAAACTGCCCCCTGCTTTCATCCTTCATGTGCTTCTTGCAGTTCAGTATTTTTATTTTCTCTCTCTGCCCCTCTGCCTCTTGCTGTCTCTCTTGCGCCCTCTACTGTCTGCTCCTGGCGTTTCAGCCTTCAGACGACAGGACTTGGGTTTACTCTCCACTTCACTACAATTCGCAGGCGCCCCCCGATTCAGACAGGGAGGGTGAAACAGTAAGTCTGATCTGTCCTTTTCCTCTCTTGAAAACCTTGTTCTTTTCTGTTCTGTCGTTGTGGTCTGGTGGATAATATACTCGGAAGTTGCACAAATCTGAACTATAAGCAAAGAAAAAAATCAGGGCAGGTGTTTTTTTTGTTTTTTTTGTTTTTACACATCGGCCTCAGCTGACATTTTGATTCGTCAAACACAACTAGCAAAGGGTCTCTCCTTGATCCTCAGATGTTGAAACCTTTTCTGCACAAGACACAAGTCTGTGGTGCAAACTCGTCTCTGCTGTGTGATCTGTACGGCAGCATCGCCAAAGTGAAACTGTATCAAATGGGAAAAGAAAACAAAAAACATTATCATCAGACAAGAATCCAGCCCCCCACCCCTAGATCTGTTCATTTTACAAAGCTTCTCAGTAGCAGCTAGCCCCCCTGTAATCACAAGCTCCTGAAAAGAATTGATTATTTAGCAGACGCATCATGTCACTTACAATAGGACCTGTCTCATCTGAAGGAAAGACTGACCAGTTTTCCATGTCCTTCCTAACCCTGTGTCTCTGTGTCTCCTTTCCCTCAGTAATTCCAATGCAGATAGCACGAGACGGGAGAAGAGGTGGAGGTATGTTTTTGACGGACTCTGTCGCCTCAGGGAGATTGTTTGACTCTGCGGTGTTTGAAATCCAGATCCAAAGGCTTCCGGAGAGAATACACCCACCCCCCCCCCCCCCCCCCCCCCCCCCTCCACGCACTCTTCCGGTTCTTTATCCCCCAAAAAGATCCCTAAGGAATTGTAGGAGGAAAAAAAAAAAATCAATACAAACTAAATTTAACTAAACCTGTAACAGTGTCTGGGCCAGTGGGGGTTAATAAGTTGGGAGGGTGATCAAAAAAAAAAAAATGAAGATAAAACGTATACTTCCATGAGTCATCGTGAATTATAAATATGTGTGTACATTTGCTTTATTTATGCACTTTCCAAACTGTTTAATGCTGTGAAATGTTCACTTTTGTTCATTATTGTTCTAATATTATTTTGAAGTTTATTTTCATGTAGGAGAAGCTACCTGCATTACAAGTGGCTTTTTATTTAGGATGTTGCTTTTTGTCTTTTTTTTTTTAATATTCCTTCCATAGAGTGGAAGCAGGTCTTGTGATGTTAATCCTATAGGGAAGAGCACCAGTGGTCTGGCGTTTTTATACAAAGTCCTGCCCAAAAGTTAGCCCCCAACCCCTCCCAGTAAAGAATCTGCTGTGCCCGATTGATCAAGTGACACGAGGACTGTATAATCACAGAGCACTTCTTAATCCCCTGGCAGAGGGGGCAGTTCTGATGAAAATGCTTACATCTTTCACAATAAGGATGGGTACAACCAAGACAGTAGCGCAACTATCTGTGGACGCAGAGGGGTCAGCTTCGACCGCTTTGAGAACAGCAGGACATCTCCTCGGCTTGCCTGATCCTCAGACGACAATCAAGATGCTAAAATAGAGGATGTGCATGAGGCAACCCTCAGCCTTCCACACAGCTGGCTAAGAAGAGACCGTCCCACATCTTGTAGACTCGGTGGCTATTACTAATGACCAAAGAGATGGGGTTGGGTGCTAATATTTAGGCAGGGCGGTGTATGTGTTTACCTGTGCTTTATAATGCAGGACTCTATCCTGAAAAGACAAGAGGGGGAGGGATTGAGGCTTGGTGGATAAACTGTAAGTGAATTTGTGCGTCTGACCCCGTCTCTTATGGCATCTGTCAGAGATGTGGAGGTCTTCTCTCACCCAATTGTATAGCAATTCTGTGAGCCCTAATTTCAAGGGTCCTGTACGAAATGTATAATGCATTTTTATTAGTCATTAGGCACACACTAAAAAGTGGAATGGTTCAAACTGCAATGCAGGGGTCCTCTGTTGCACATATTATATCTACCTGTCTGGCTTCCCTGCACGAGATCAGGTCAATTGCACGCACCTGTTACAGACGTTAGGGAAGGTCACTCTGACCTGACTTGAACGCCAGTAGTGTATTAACTTCTAACTCTAAAAGTGCCCCGCGCACAGCCAGTGTTCTGTTGGAGGCGTTTCATTAAAGACTCTAGCATTCAAGTCTCCTGAGCAGAATTGTTTGTGAATGTGTCGTGGCTGGATTGGTGGTTCAGTAAGGATCAGAGGTGACGGGGCTCGTAAACTGCTTATTGTATACGTCTAACCTGAACTCGGAGCTGTGCAGCTGGTTCAGATTAGCGACACCTTTTCTCTCCTTGTTTATATGCTCGACGGAGGTGGTCAGTGAAGAGAAAGCCTGTGTTTCCTAAAAACACGAAAGCCACTGCATATTTTAGATTCTGTTTAACCTACACAAAGCAACTAGTTGCAATCCAATACGCAAGTCCCTTGTAGGACTGGTTTAAACAAACGAACAAAGAAAACAAAAAAACAACCTTCTCTAATTATTATTCTCATTGTTCTGCTGTTTAGATAGTAAGGGCTCTGTTTTATAAACAATCGCCTCCATTTCCTAAGAAACAACACACTAATAAAGCTAGCATTTAACCAGTGTTTCAAATTCACTTGGACCCCCCCCCCCCCCCCCTCCAGACACACAGACTGTGCCTCCCTTTCCCAGGACTTGCCAGTTATTTAATCCTGCATCTGCTTTTTGGCCCCAATAGAAAAGAACAACACTGTAATACTTCCAGTTCATGCTCCCCCCCAGCATGCAAAGTCCCACTACTCTTCCCACTGTACTACAGGTTTGGACACCAGTGCTACCAATTCCCAGCACTTTGAGGGATTTCTGCAGTGCAGGTAAAATCCTACCCATTGAGCAAAGTTTCAGGTTCAGAAATAAGCCAAGATATTAAAGGGAAAGTGATTTGGCCCTGAAAGTCACTCCGGCACAAGCACACACACACAGCGGTTATAACAATACAGTTAAAGAAGAAATTTAAAGGTGCCAGTTAAAAATGCTCCAAAAAATTACAAAGTAGCCTGCCTTCAAATGAGGACAGTGGCATTTACTGGGCTAAGGCATCATTTCCATATTTCTATATCTTTGAAACATGCATTAATATTATTTATTGATCGAGGATTCAAATGAGAAATATGGGTGTGATCTGCTTCATGTCACTCCATGAAATGAAATCTTTGTATTTATTTTTTGACTTGTAAACAGAAAGAAAAAAAAGTCAAGTGTTGTTAATTGTTATGAAGATGTACAGTGGCCAGAATCCTTTGTTGCTGTATTTAAAAAAAAAAAAAAATATAAAAAAATGTTAACCTACAAATAATGTGTATCTGACTAGCTATTGGATTGCCTTATTGAGAGAAAAATTAATCTTTCACAGGTTTCCATTGTAGGAAAATTCTTCTTAATTTGATTTAAATAATTCCTGCAATAAATATATAATAATGACACACACATATTCTCGAGTGGGATCCATATCATTTTTAACTTACGCAATTACTACTGTCTTCTTGACTGTAATTATAATATCTGTTACCTTCAAGAAAATATTTCAAAAAGAAGCCATGCGGAGTGTTTGTCAAATAGCCCTCACTGTTTTGTTTTTAAAAATGAATTCCTATTCAAACCACTGTGAGCTGTCTGGGTTTTTTTTTTTTTTTTTTTTTTTTTTAACTGTATAAATTATACGGTCAGCTGGCAGGAGGTGGAGCAGACAAGCTATTTGATGTTTTTTTGTGAGATTAGTCAGAGTGGAGAGAGACCAGAAGCAGCATTACAGATACTGAAATGAAAAAAACAAAAACAAAAAACAATGTGACGTTGTTTGAATAAAGCGTCTGTATAATATAATATAAAAAAAATAAATAAAACGTTGAAAAAATAAAAACAATAAAAAAATTAATTCTGTGGGTTTTTTGTTTGTTTGTTTTTTTGGTGGGCGGGGGGGTAATTGAGTGCTTTGGTTATTAAATGTGTAATTAATTAAATATATCAAAAATACATACCGAAAATGACATTCAGCTAAACATTAAAATGCCTCAAACTATAATCCTTTAAACCGAAGTATTAAAAACGAATACACATTACTTAGTCAGCTGCGTTAACATGTGTATTTAAGTCGATGGCCGCATACCTAGGTTTTGATATTTGATCTGAAGCACGCAGAGCGTCGACGTCAACCACAGTATTAACTACAACTCCCAGGAGGCTGTGGGCGACGGCATGGCAGCGGAATTGAGTCGCTCTGCTTCCGCTGTGCGGTTTACACATGTGGCGGCGGTGCAGCAGTGCTGACCCGGGATCGTTCATTAAAAACAATGTCAGGAATCGCGTTGTTTGGGACGGCGAGAGGACTGCGATTGATACTGAACAGCACCCATGCCGGAGCCGTCAGCAGCACCCTCCCTAAAATCCCCGCCTGTGGATATGCGAAGAAAGTCGGTAAGTTATATATAAACAGTGTCTCGCTGTCTGTGACCTTGGCGTGATGTGAGAGGCAATCCGGTTTGAAACGTTTCATTATTCTTCGTTGCAAAATCAACGGGGCGAGTGGTGTGTTTTTGTGAAACCGAATTTCATTGCTTGTGGAATTTGATTGCATTTTTTGAAAAAGTAAAAACAGAGTGTTTTTTGTATTGCGAAAATGTTGGGTTATCACTTTGAATCTGTTATTCTATATACACAGTATACAGGGATGGAAATAAGACTCCTATTGCATAGCAGTTTCATTCATTCCAGCTTTTACTACCAGCTTGATTAGCCACAGTGTATAGGCAACAAGCTCAGGTGTGTGTTATTAAACTCCTAGTAAAACCAGGAATGGATCAAACTGCTATGCAATGGGAGTCTAATTTACATCCCTGGTATATATAGTGTGCATATGTATCTATATCTATATATGCACTCGTTTTTATCAGCCTTTTATCACGAATGGACAACAAAAGCCCACCCAGTAAGTGCATCTAGCCCATCCACCTAGAGCAGGGGTCTCCAGCCCTGGACCTGGAGAGCCCGCATCCTGCAGGTTTAATTCATGTCTCCACCTCATCAATGGCTAAACTCAACTTTTTCTGTTCAGTAAATGCGATCCTCAGTCTTGCTGCTTTGAGCACCTTCCCCTAGCTTTAGCACACACTATAAACCTTCCATTTAGTTTCAGATACTCCAAGTAAAACTAGCTCAGTTTATCAAGTGCAGCAGTTCTCAACCCTGGTCCTGGGGACCCCCTGTGTCTGCTCTGTTACTTAACAAGACCCTTCACTGAACTGAGCGTCGGTTTATTTAATTGTTTTCAGCTCTTAAACAGTAGCAGATTAACTTAGCTAGAACACTTTATGAGTAAATTGAACTCTGCAACTGTTTAAGAGCTGAAAACAATTTAAAAGGGTGAATAAACCAATGATCACTTCAATGAGGGTCTAGTTCAGTAACTGAGAGCAGAGTTGGAATGAAAACCAGCAGACAAGGGGGTCCCCAGGACCAAGCTTGGGAACCGCGAGCGGTTTGTGTTCTGGTTTTGTTTCTGTTGTCTTGTTTTAATACAAGAGAAAAAAACAGGAACGGATCCTGAAAACAAAAAAGAAGCAAGTGAGTAATTGTTGGCTAAATCCAGGACTTGTGCTGTTCAGTGTGTGTATCTGTGTATGTAGAAGTGTAGACCTTAGAACAGCAGATCTCAAATGTAATCATGCTGGTAATTGTTTCTCCCAAGCAGTTTTCATTCATCATAGCTGTAACTTGAATCCCCCCCCCCCCCCCACTTTATATTGGCCAGCCCCATTAAAGGGTTGTCTGGCCCCTGCTATAGATTGCGGTGAATCAAGCTTGTATTAAAACCTGGAATGGGTGAAACTGCTATGCAACAGGAGTCTTATTTCCCGTCCCTGAATCATGCGGCAGTATGTTTTTTTTTTTGTCTCTTTTTTTTATTGGTTGATTTAACTTCTGAGTGCGTCAAACACATATAACAGCTGATGCAGTGCAGTGAGCTTGGGGTTATTGTTAACAACGCTAGGAACCAGTGGCTTACATAATGTACTGAAATCCAGGAGGGCACCTAATACCCAATCCTGCTTTTATTGCCAGGTAGCTCCTGGAGTTAGTCGGACAATTCTTGCTTGTGTTTGGGGCTCCTGACGTGGTAATGCTGAATTACCCAGAGAGTGCCCTTGAGGAGACAGGTACGCTGCAGGAGCAGACAGGATGCTCGGAGGGGTTTAGGAGCTGGATGTGCATCATTGCTCAATCGGATTGTGAGCTCCCTGGATTCCACCAGCCCCCGCACTGAGACTCTGCAGTCCTTCACATTTTGTGAGCAGTGTATACCAGCTGTTCACCTTTTCCACCAGGAGGTGGCAGCACAGCCACATAAACTGCACCCCCAAGATCACACAGCCAGGCCTGCTTTGATGTTGTGTCAATTCTAGTATCAGGAAGTGTTTTGCAGCACAGTGGGCTTGGGGGTGACCATGTTTGTGTTTGCATTTGGGCTAAAACAACCTCCCCTTTTAAAGAGTTGTCTTTTTGTTTTTGGTTTAAGGAAGTACGTTGATTCGCCAGATCAGTGGTTTTTGGATGCTTGGGTCAGTTCACGACTTGCTAGTGAGCGACGGTTTCTTTAGTGCATTGAGACGTGCCCTCAAGGAGGTGGATTGTGGTTAGAACAAATACTTGTGTAAATGTAAAGCTTCTATGTTTCTGCACTTCAGTCTGTGAATCAGTCAACTGTTACTGCCACCCCCCCTCCCCCCTCCATCTGCCAATTTAAAGATAAGATAACCTGATTAGTCTCCGTTCATTTCTGTACAGCTTCCCCATTTCTATTTAAATAGTTCCTGTCATTATTCGAATCTTGCCTAGCCTTGCCGCAGGAGAGAAGAGTAAAAAGCATAAGTAAATTAATAAATAGACCGTTCCCGGACAGTAGAGCTATGGCCACATGTTTGTATCGCCTAGACTTTTAGGATTGAGACCATAACAAAACAATAATTATATGAACATAAGTTAGATCTTTTATTTGACATCATGTAATCAAACAAACCACAAAATGATTTAGCAAGAGTCTGCCGAAAGCCGTAATAGCAGTACAGTATTTCATGTTAGATTATGAAATGCTAATGTCATGTTATTCAGCAGACTTTGTTCCAAAACTTTTGGCCACAGCTGTATAGTGCCAATGAGAACGTTGGGGTAGACTAGAAGCTGGGTTCCTCTCTCCGTTTCCTGTGTTGAAGGAAGTGTAAATCTTTCTGACAGTCTGCCAGTTTGATCAGCTTGTGAAACAAAAACAGACACTGCTCATTCTGTTTAAAGATTGGAAGGCAGACGTGTTCCTTCCAAACATGCTGTATTGGGTAGCAGCATCTTTCTCTTAGGAATCGTTCACTGCTTGTGGTTTTAGGGGTCAGTTGCATCTTCAAGGGTAACGTTCTTCCTGGGCGCAACAAAGAACGTTTTTTTTTATTTTTTATTTTTTTTGCAGCGACAAAAGGAAAGGGAAAAGGCATGGCAAAGGATGCCCAGAAGGGCCCTGAGGTGTGCAAGGACCCCGTGAAGCTGACCACTCACGCCATGGGCGTCAACATCTACAAGGAGGGCCAGGACCCTCCACTGCGGGCTGCCACAGAGTACCCCGAGTGGTGAGTGTACCCCAACGTGCCTCTGTGCCTCTGCCACCTACAGAAACAACTCCAACAACTTTCGCTTTCTTAAAATTTCTGAGAAGGAATTTATATTTTAGAGAGAACTGTGATGATTTGTTCAACTGCTTTTATTTGAAGCCAGTTTAATTGACGAACAGTGGCTTAAATTTAAGTAACGTGTTGCCACTGTGTGAAACTCTTTTCAACAGACTATACTGCTAATTTTGATCACTTATATGATAGAATTGATTAAAAGGGAATTGGAATTAGGAATTCAATTAGAATTGAAAAACAGGAATTGATCCCAACCCTGGTTACTCGTCAAAACTACTTGAAACAAAGTTGATGCAAGCCATTTTGCGGTGGCAGTTTCTGGAGGTTTTCCCTGTGTGGTGTTTTTTTTTTTTTTTACACATTGCTACCCTTTTTAAACGTCATCCCGCTCCCAGGTGGATATCCTGTCTTTTCAGTTTTCCGATGTTGTCTTTTCCCCTCCCCAGGCTCTTCCAGCTGGACCTGGGCCCTCCCAAGCAGCTCTCGGAGCTGGACCCAGAGAGCCGGGAGTACTGGAAGCTCATGAGGAAGGAGCACATGTGGCATTTCAACAAGCTGCACAAGGGCAAGAAGTTATAGTGCACCCAACTAGACAGACAGACAGACAGCCAGACAGACAGCCAGAGCTCGCCCACACAGGGGTCTGTTCAGTTAGAGGTGGATCTGCGTGCAGCCGTGGCTATTAATCCTTCAAATAGCATTTTACTTATTAAAGATCCCTGCTTGAATTATTTTAGATCCCTCACTGATTAGATCTATTGAATACTGCAGATGATGATTAAGGTACCACAAGAGACTTTCTGCTACTCTGCATAAGACAACATGCTATACTTTTATTGTCCCTCCCGAATGTTTTTGTATAAAAAGAACTTTTAAATAATGCAAAAGTATCTGCTTAGCCCTTGTTTGTGTTTGTGTGGTTGTGGTGACCAGTGACAGTGTAATTTGAAATAGAAAATATGCACTTAGTGTCATTTTACAGGAAGAAGCTCGCAGGACAAAGAAATGTGTGAAGAGAAATGTACGTGTGACTACATGCTTGCAACCTGATGACTGGAAACAGGCTTTGACATCTGAAGCTGTGCACGCCCTCAACTTTTTTGAACGTTTCAGTATCATTGGTACCTGTTATATTAAATAATAATGATTTAATAAAGAACTTATGTATTGGTAATCCAAGAACACGCATGCCTATCTGTTCTAGCAAGCTGTGGCTTGCCAGTATGGGCTGTTGCAGTGACTGGCAAGGCTGAGATCGCATGAAGCAGCATGCCAGCGGTGCCAGTCGCAATCAAACAGTTCTGCTGCACTGTGCAAATGGTGTAAGGTTAGTTTTCTTCTTAAAAGTAGCAAGTCTTCAGGTAAGCTTCAATCAAGAGTTTAATTTGAAAGAAGTCTGAAAGTCAGTAGAGAACATAATCATGTGCATTAGCTTCAGGTCAGATCTTGGACAAGAAATACTGCAGGAAAATGGAAATGTATTGAGAGTAACGAAATACAAGCCCACAGCGGTTATATACTGTGAGCTGAAGCCTGTCTGTGTGCGTGTGTGTGAGAGAGAGAACTGGTGATAGTTGGGTTGATGCTCAAAATCAGCTTTTAAAGTAGAAACAGCAAAGGTCACCTTAATACAGGGTCACCTACCCAAGATCAAAGGGCCTTCTTGAACTACAAAAGAACCAGACTGCTGTCCTGATTCTAAGAAACAAATCTTTATAAAAATTATAATTTATATAAAACCTCCAAACCTTACAGTGGTATTCCAAATACTTTGAATGTCATTTTAACCTTCAACAGAACACCTTGTGCAGGATCACCATTACAAAGACAAATGCTTGGCGTGTGCTTGTGAAGGCGAATTGCTTTTCCAGTGATGGCAATAAGACTCCCATTGCATAGCAGTTTGATCCATTCCTGGTTTTACTGTGTTAGCTATACACTGGCTGGAATGGGTGGCTATGCAATAGGAGTCTTGTTTCCAGCTGAGCTCTGCAGTACCCTTGGTATGTTCTGGTGCATATTCAGAGCTGCTGCGGGTTCTGTTTCTCCAGCGTGCACTGCGCTCATTCAAGCAAGCATTTACAGTACAAAAAAACCTTATTTTATTTAACGTCATGCAATCAAAGAAACTGCAAAAATGATCTCGCTGAAGTATACCGGAAGCCGTAATATTTTGCAATAGTCCGTTTCTACGTGAGGTATATGGAAAAACCACAAAGGGGTACGTAAATCAATATGCTCAGGTTACATTATTCACCAGGTTTCATTCGACTTCACGAAGCAAAATTGGTTAATTCTATAAGGTGATGGAAAACTTCTGGCCATAGCTGTAGCTGAGAGAATTAAAAAAAAAAAAAAAAAAAAAAAAAAAGCCGAACGAAATGAGGAACTGGTGATAGAAATATGCAGAAGCAAATTATTTTCATTGTTTGATGCCACTGCACCGGTAGCACTTTCAGATCCTTTATTCTGTCTCTGCTGGTTTCCTTTCGATCTGGTGTCGCCTGTGCGTCTCTGCTGACAATTAGACACAAAACTGCACACTTCAGACAGAAACACCCCCGCTTCTTATCTTTCCATGATAAGTATCACACAGTCTCGCTGGGTCTCTCTCGATTTTCTTCTCTCTTTCTCAGCCGCTGCCTACACCTGCGAGAGAGCTTAAAACGTTTTTTTTTTTAAGGAAAATATAATTACATACATAAATCTAACTGCTCGTTAGACGTTTTCTTCATCTGGTCAAACAAGGTAAATCTACCGGGAGAGGACATGCAAAGGGACTGATCGAAAGGCTGCAACTCGTGTAAGTAGAAGTGATCCACACTTTTGTTCTTCATAGTAGGGCACACGCTATAGCTGGCTATGGTTTCTCGTTAGACACGCGTGCTACATTTCCTGTTCTTTGCTGTACTGCGCTGTTATCAATTAAACAAATTAACTTTGGATGCTTGCAAAAAAACAAAAGCGAAAAACAAAAAAATCGGCATTGAATTTTAAAGAGTTGGTAACATGTGGAAAAGCTACTCTTTTTGATTCCAAATTGCAAAGTTGCAATAATGCAGTCGAGCGCAGTGGCTCAGAACTCGCTTACTGCACGGTGAAATGCTAAAAAAAATAAAAAATAAAATAAGGTGCGTTGCAAACTTGTGAATATAGCAATACGGATATAGCCGCAAGGTGCTCTGCCGCACACAGTAGCCTAACCGGAGTTGGCTTTTCCACTCCGGGTCTTCGTTCCAACCCTGGTCTTAATTATTGAATTGAACCGATTAAACCTGCGTCCAGACCCTGAAGTCGGGCATGATATCGTGTTACCTGTTAAACCTGGAGTGGAATAGCTCTGGTTTAACCAGCAATATATATGTGTGTGTGTGTGTGTGTTTACCAGTTTTGCATTTCCACGCATTTCCATAATAAAGAATCCGAACGAACGTCAATCGATCGCTTCTGGTTTCAAATAAAGAGGAGAGCAGACAGCCCAGACTTGGAGATGGACGGCTGCAGTCTGCCCCTGGGCCGCTTGGGAGACAAGGCTCTGAGACGCCTGGCAGAGATGCTGGACAACCCCGCGTGTGGCTGGAGGAGGCTGGCCATGGCGGTGGGCGAGCAGCCGCGTCTGTGCAGCAGGTGAGGTAGCAGCAGAAGCCCAGTGCAGTCCCCTCTCAACACTAGCCATTAAAAACTCCGAACTACTACTAGGAGCCTGCGTTGAAAACAGCACCGTGTCTTTTAATGGGGTTGATGTTAGGATAGAGTTTAGGGTTGTGATTTTCAGGCAGTTTGGCTGTTTAGGGGTTTTTAACGTATATTGGTATGTACCGTTACTTATTTACGTTTAAATCCCCGAGGTGGACCAGAGATAAAGTCCGTGTTGCCTCGGGGTTAGTTATATTAAGTTTTTGGGAGGGTGGGGCATAAAATTAGATTCCTGGTATCACAGACCACACCCCCGTCACTCCCCTTGGGCGTGTCCTACACATGACAAGCAAACTGAGGTCACGTTGGCTCTGATCCTACTGGAGCATAAAAACCAGGCATAGAGGCCACACAGACAGAAGCTCCCAGTACCTGCAGTTCATCAGGATCATCGATCTGGTGTCTCTCACCAGAGCTTCAGGTAACCACTAATAAAGATTTGAAACATGGCCTGCCCTCATGCTTATAGCGTGACAAACTAGTGAAATCCCTGTTGAGATTCATTTTTAACCCTTCCTTGTGATGGGAACTAGATTCCACTGTGATGGCGCTGACGCCTGCTTCTTGTGTGTGTTACAGCAAGGAGCTGGAGAGTTGCTCCCTGCAGGTTCTGAGGTCCAACGGCAGCCCAAGCCGGTACCTCCTCTCCCAGCTATCGGACCGGGCCTGTTCCGTGGGGTACCTGCTGCAGAGCCTCAAGAAGATTGACCACAAGGAGGCTGTCCAGTATCTGACAGCCACAGGTTCCTGCTCTTTATTGATCTCATTACAGATAAATACAGCCCAGTGAAGCCAGGAGGCGGGCGGTTCTTCTAATGCATCTTTTAAACTGAGAGCTGCAAGGTTGTTGGTGTGTGCACCCAGCCTAGCAAGCCTGCATTTGAGTGTGCTGGAGTTTTGTGCCCCTTATAAAGCGTATTTCAAAACATGGCAAACCAGCTTAAACTCTGGTAAATGCATAGTGTAGCCATGGGAAAAGCAGGGTGAAATCTGCTAAATTACCTAGCTAATGTACTGTGGTCAACCATTACAAGGCAAGTCCTGGTGTGTGTTCTTGTTGGTGTTGTAGTTGTTGCTTTGACGGAGCCGATCAGAGTTGAGGTGCAGCCTCGGTCCCAGACTGGCTCCGAAGGGGGGGTGGTCTCCCTGACGTGCCAGGCTAGCGGCCCCCCGGGATTGGGCTACCAGTGGTTCAAAGGGAAAGAAGAGGTAAGAGTCCTGTCTGGCTTCGCTTCACCTACTGGTACCCATTCAAACACTCGCACTGCGTAACCACTAGAGGGCGCCCTTCAGCCACATACTGCACACAAAGCTGTGCAGAAGATGCTTCCGAAGGTAATGCAAATCACTGTTTTATTTGAGAAGACTTTTGAGTTTGTAGTTGACCTGTTTGTAACAAAAGGTGTAAGAATCTTATAGCTGTCTCAGTGTGGCTTTCAGCTAAATGCACTGCTGGTTGTGGACTGCTGTTGTACTAACTGGTGGAAACAGTAGGAAAATGCAGAACAGTAGATAGATACATTTCAACTATGTTTTCCTCACCTGCTCTCTAGTATAGAGTAATAGAATACAATATTATAGTATAGTACTATATAGTATAGAATATTATTGTATATAATAGTATTGTATTGCATAGTGGAGCCAATACTGTTGACAGCTTCCTATTTAATCCCATCCTGACCCTGTTCCTCCCTGTCTCCCCAGGTCCTGCATGGCACAAGTTCTGAGCTGGTCCTCAGCCCGCTCAGGCCAGAGCACCAGGGCCACTACATCTGCCGCATTCACCTGGAGGAGCAGTTTGTGTTCTCGCAGTGGGCTCAGGTGCGAGTGTCCAGGAGCAGCAGCCTCAGCTCAGGTACAGCCAGCGGCGAGCTGTGAATCTGCTGTCTCTGCTGTGTGTCTCTGCTGTGTGTTGCTGAGGTCTGGTCTCGCTCTGTGCTTGTCTATTCCAGTCAGCGAGCTCTTCCCTTCAGCAGTGTCCAGGCTGCAGATCCTCTCCCAGCCCCGGCCCCTGACTCTGGGGGAGGGAGACCCCTTGTCCCTCGAGTGTGTCGCCGAGGGCAACCCCCCTCCACAGTACCAGTGGTACCGCAACAAACAGCCCCTCCCCCAGGCTCACCGAGCCTGCCTCCAGGTAGGGACTCCTGTATGAGCTATAGGGATACACCTGATGTTAAACAGGATTGTGGTAAAGTCAATTGGGGTATAGCCACACTTGCTGTGATTTTGTCTAGCTGAAATATGGCACAGACCAAGCAATGGGTAATGACGCAATCATAAGAAATTCCAAAAGGGGGCGCTGTTGAAGCCCACATGTGATTTAAAATCCGAAATACACAATGTTAACACAGATGAAACAGCAAACTGAAAATATCCGATAGGACAGCCTACAACTTATTATTAGACGCACCTCCATGCCTTGTATTCTGAGTTTCAGTGCTCTGGGTTCCAGATCAGTGCTGTTACAACGGTGGATCGGGGCCAGTACAGCTGCAGAGTGTACAACAGCTACCAGGAGGTGTGGAGCAAGCAGGTGCACGTGGAGATCGGTAAGGAAACTTTGAGAACGCAAGCAAGGTCCTATTGGCAGCAGCTGGGTGCCTCTGAAGGGGAGGCCCCGAGAGGGTTACCTGGTAAAAGCACTGCCATGTGAAGCTGTCAGCGTAGTACAGGTTCGCATCCCGGCTGTGCAAAGTCCCTGGTCTTTGCTGGAGATTACAACTACAGTGGACCCTGCCGACCAGGCACCCTGCAGGGCTGGCCTTTATCCTCCAGAGGCCGGTAACCCTTCCACCTGGGAAAAAGCGCTACATGACTTCTCTTTGCAATAATAGACGTTGTATTAACTTCGTTGTGTGCTGTGCTATTAGGAGAACGTGAAGGAGTTTTTTTTGTTTTGTTTTTTTGTTTTCCTTAGGTCCTGGCTCTTTTACAGGCCTACCCTGGGACGAGGCTAATCAAGGTATGTTGTTTCCTCCCTGTGTTGGAGAGGTTGCGCTCTGCCCAGAGAGATATCCAGAAGCACAGAGAAAGGGGTGGGTTTTGCACAGAGAGATTTAGTAATGCGCAGCTATAGGAGCGAGTATCAGGCTGCAGTTTCTGTTCGGCAACGCTTGTTTGTCTGTCCGATGCACTCTGCTCCTCCCTCCAGCAGGGGAGTCCTAGGACCACCTGTATGTTTCTACAGGCTTATACCGCTGGAGATGCCTTCCTGCAGCATGCAGCCGGATAGCTCACCGCAGCTAGCAGCTAACCCTGCCCTTTTCTCTTCCGCAGACTCCCCTCAAGCACAGCCGAGCGCCCCCGCTCGACAACTCAGTCCATTCTACGGTGAGTCTGACCAAAGGAAAACAAGCAGAAAATATATTAGGAAAAAAAATTAAACCTTTTCATCCAGGATGCCGCTAGAACTGTTTTTCATGTATTTAGGAGAAATCTGTTGTGTCCGGATCCATAACTATAAAGCAGAACTACAGCAAGACAAACCAAACTCAAAGAAACAAAAGTTTTAGAACTACCAACGTAGTTGTATCTCATGCATAACTATAAAACATTCAGTAGCGCTGAATTTAGAAACACTAGATGGCTATTTTCTTCTCAGATAACACAAACGATCTCTGCGCAGTATCCAAGAAAAGTAAATGATTCAAAGTTAGCATATTGTTGAGACCCACACTTGTAAATCCGGCCCCTTGACTGTTGCCCCCTCTCTCTGCTCTCCCCCCTCCCCTCCAGCCACAGACAAAGTGGCACTGCTGATGGGCAACATGAACTACAAGTTCCACCGGCAGCTGCAAGCCCCCATGGCTGACGTGCACAAGCTCGCCACCCTGCTGCGCCAGCTCCACTTCAAGGTGGTGTCTCTGCTGGATCTGGACAGGCAGGAGATGCACAGCGCAGTGCGCGAGTTCCTGCTGCTGCTGGACAGGGGTGTCTATGGTGAGCGCCGCCCGTCTATCCGTCTGCCTGTCGCATGTGTCAGTGTGTTTTTCTGCTGGACAGTGCAAGATGTTCTGTTGCATTCATACCCGGCGGGGGCGGAAGTCCATCCTCGCTGCCCGTGCTTGTGCTGTCTCTAATACATCACTGATCCCAGGGCTGCTTCCAGACAGCTCGTGCAAGATCCCAGTGAGTCAATAGCACGCACCTTTTATAAAAGTTGACCACAGTATTTATGCTCTTTTTCTATGCTTTTACTATGCATTTACTATCGCTCAGCCTGGTTTGCCATGTTTATTAATGTGCTTGCTGTTCTTTACAATGCTAACTCTTTACCATGCTTTCACTGTGCTTTATTAGACTTTCCTTTTTACTATGGGAAAAGTATAAGGGCAGCATGGCTAAGCAACCCATTGCATGCACCCCATAGAAAGTGCCTCCTGCCTTCCTTGTCTCCACTTAACCTCCATGTGGTTTGTGTGTCTTGCCTGTGTCTGTCTATTCATTCTAATGCACACTGCAAAGAGATCCAGCTAATGTATTAATATCTAACGATACTCTGTGGTTCGTTGTTGCAGGGCTGCTGTACTTTGCTGGACACGGGTACGAGAATTACGGGAACAGCTTCATGGTCCCGATCGACGCTCCGGCCTCCTACACTTCGGAGCACTGCCTGTGGGTGCAGGACATCCTGCAGCGCATGCAGGAGCGCAGGACGGGCCTCAACGTCTTCCTGCTTGACATGTGTCGCAAACGGTACGGGACCCGCTGCTCACTGTGCCAGGGCACAGTCTGAATTCGGGAGCCCCCTGTATTTAGTTTGGGTCGTTGACAGATACAGTAATTAGGTAGGGGCTAGGCCGTTTAATAGGTGCCTATCTCTGCCCAGCTGGCTTTTCCTCGCTGTGCTTTGCCTTGCTAAGCTCAAATCTGGAAGGACTGAAAGTGCTTTTTCTTCCACCTATATAAAAGTTTATCACAGTAGAGGCATAGCAAAGTGTAATAAAGCATAGTGAAAGCATGGTAAAGCATAGGTAAGCATTGTAAAGAATTGCAAGGTATGGTAACGCATATTTAAAAAATGAATAGTCTAGCCAGGGGAAAACTTCAGAAATAGCATGCAGAAATACCTTGGTAATTTTTATTTTCCAATAGGAATATGAATGATGACATCATTCCTCAGCCGGGGGCCCTGAAGGTCACAGCGAATATAGTCTTCGGATACGCCACGTAAGTGTGGATCTCCAACTAATAATCACACGCTTTAACTCCTGAATGGCTGCATTCAATTTGATGGAATCAATAACGATCAATGGGCCGTGTGCTTTTAAGTAACGGTAAACGTCCCAGAAAACTATTGCATGGTCTCCGTGCGGTCAGAAGCTACCGCGAGTGCAGCCCGAATTCCTTCCCCTAACAATGCGCTGTGTGGGTGCAGGTGTGTCGACGCGGAGGCGTACGAAGTGAACAAGGGCTGCCTCTCCAATGGGATCTTCATGAGCTTCCTGAAAGAGCGCCTCCTGGAGGACGAGAAGGTCACGGTCCTGCTGGACAAAGTGGCGGAAGGTGAGAGCAGATTGGGACCGCCCCCCCCCCCCACCAAACTCATTTGGATCTGTATCCTGAACAGCAGTGAGGATCTCACTCTGTTTCTTTCACTCTGTGTTCCTATCTCACTGTCTCTCTCCCTCTCTCACTGTGTCTCTCTCCCTCTGTCACGGTGTTCCTCTCTCTCTGCAGACATGGGGCGGTGTGAGATCACACGTGGCAGGCAGGCTCTGGAGCTGCGCAGTAACCTCTCTGAGAGGCGGGCGCTGAGCGACAGGATCCTCCCTCCGGATTGCGAGGAGGAGGACTCTGCCAGGAACCTGCAGTGGGCCATCGCACACGGTGAGACCCCTCAGGTGTAGATGAGGCCAGCCAGGAGTCGCTGGTCCCTACTGTGTCTGGAACAAGGCTGATATTGTGTCCCTCCTCTCTGTGTGCAGTTCTCCCAGAGTGCAGGCACCTGCGTTTCGACTGCGGGGTGCGAGTGCAGCTGGGGTTTGCTGCCGAGTTCTCCAACATCATGATCATCTACACTCGCATCCTGGAGAAGCCCTCCGAGATCGTCCACTGCGAGACACGGCTCATTGACTTCCCGGAGGTGAGACCCCAGCCCCCCCACCCGGCTGGACCCCTTCCCAGACCAGCGACGATCACAGATTCTAAATCCGTGTCTCGCGACTGTGTTGAAGGTGGAGGGTATGAAAATACATTAAAATACAGGGAGACGAAAAAAAAAACAGTTGTAACCTTCTTTGGTAACCTAGAACTGTCCAACCCTCCAGCCAGGCACTGGATGGCAGTACTAACCCTAATTGTCTGCTGTGTCTTGCAGGACCTGGATGTGGATCTGAAGATCACCAATCAGAAGTTCCCCGAGGAAACAGGCAGCCTGCTCTTCACAGTGGACAGCTTCCAGTTCCCCGAGTCAATGTGCCTCTACACCCGGCTCAGCGCGCTGCAGAGGCTCAAGGTCAGGTCACTGTGTCCTCTAGAATAGCGCTTTCAACCGATCGAGATGCAAACACAGGGCTCTGCCAAGGGGGGTTCCAGTGGAACCAGGGCCCGGGCCTGTCAGGGGCCTGAAACAAACCTGTTTTTTTACACAGTTACTGGAGTTAATTGTTTACCGTATTTCCTTCTTTCCCATACATTTCTGCACATGCCTTGTCAGTCATCATTCTAAACCCAAGTTACCTTAGCGACTCTACTTCTGCCAAAGTCACTTTCAGCAAACTGGTTTAAGGTTAGCAACAATACAAATCATCTAACCGCTTATCTCCCCTGTGTGTGTGTCTGTGCAGAGGGAGCTGAAGTTCTCGGTCTGTCTGCAATACCAGTACTGCAACATGGATGAGTTTGTGGAGGAGATCCAAACTGTCAACGTGGGCAAACCCCTGGTGGCCAAACTCAACCTCCACGAGTCCACGCCTCCCCCCTGCTCCCCCGCCTTCGACCTCCGCTCGCTCAGTCTCACAGGGGACCCCTGCAGCAGCTTCCTGCATTCCTCCTCCCTCACAGAGTGCTTGGCGGCAGGGGACAGCCTGACCAGTCTGGGCACCTCGGGGGCCTCTTCTCTGGGCTCGGCCTCCACGTGCTGGTCCTACTACTCCAATCCGGGTGAACTCCTGGACCCGGCCTCCCCAAGGAGGGTCAACCTGCCTGAGGAGACCATCAGCCCTGAGTTCCTGGATCTGGAGGCTCCCAGGCCGCTTTCCGACAACCCGCAGATTTTCACTTCCAGTGTCAGCGTGCCCTACACAGGCTTGGGAGTCCCCTTTCAATTCAGAAGCAAGCAGAATTTTAATAGCTTTTAATGATGTTAGCTGCTGCTGCTGCTGCAGTTTACAGAGTCCATAGCTAGGATGGCATGAAGGCTCAAGAATGTAAGCTATACAGGGAAGCTGAGGGAAGAGTGGGTTGAAATCTGTTTCCAGGAGACCTACTTTGAGGCAGCTTTGCTGTATCAAACCCCAAGACTCCCCTGGTGTGCCGTACAGTGGCCTGAAACCAAGTTTCAAACCACAAAGTGGCTTTGTCTTCCCTTAGTTGAGAATGCTGGTAATATCATTTCATCAAACGTGCAGTATCACTGTTGAAGATTAAAAACTAGCTGTTGTAAAGAAAATTTAAATAAAAGCTCGGACTGTTATTTAAGGACACATGCTAGTGGTCTGTAAAGTCTTAGTAAATTGGTTTTGCTGTAGAGTATGTTCTGAAGTCAGTTTTCTCATACTTAGAGGACACTATACTGAATCAAAGACGTATACATCACTGGAAACGATGTCACTTCCTAATAAAAGATTTTATAAAGATGATTGATAGCGTTTGAGTCGCAGGCCTCATCTAACCTTATTAAACCAACCCCAGCTAACCCCTCAACACCAACCTCACATTAACTGAACATTCAAACAAAACATCAAGGAACGAACTCAGTTATTCAAAGCATGCTGTTACTTACAGTCTTTTCTATTGAGGGTTTTTTGCCTTTTCAGATCTGTCTGTTCATGTGAGCTCCTTATTCCCTGTAAGCCGGCTCGTGCTTTGAGATCAGGTGATGACCTCTTGGGAATTCCAAGAACTTGATTACAAACCCACAGTGGGAGGGCTTTTAGTGTTCCAGCTCCTTTGCTCGGGAGCGCGCTTCCAGACTGCATCCGGAATCTGTCAGTGTTTTTAAATCTTTGTCTCAAAACACATATCTCTCTTTGATTTCACTAGCAAGGAGTTTTGGTTTGCAGGGGTGGCTAAAACTGCTCTTTTCACTCCTGGTCTTTGTTCCAACCCTGTTTTAAATTGTTTAATTGAATCAGTTAATCCTCCATCCAGACCCTGGAGTCGCTCCGAATCTCATGTTACCTGTTAAACCTGGAGTGGAGTAGATCTCCAGGACCGGGATTGGTCTCCCCTGGTTTAGATGACTGTCTATGTATTTTATTTATTTTTTAAAGCAGTGCCTGCATTTGTTTTTCTTTCTTGAATGCCGGGAACATTAGGCTAATGACCAGAAGCAGCAAAGTATTCATATTGTTATTACAGAACAATAATATTGTAAGTCTAATTTCTAATGGGTCTGATCAAATTAGATTGTGAAGATTATATTTCTTAGTTAAACTGCCTGCTGAAATGTTGAGTGTGCTTATGTGTGTGTGTTATGGTAATGCCCCACACAGGAAGAGGCCTGTGATTGAGTGTCGAAAATGGATAACTCAACCCGATCCTCTGCAACCCTCATCTTCCCACATCACCTGACTTCACAACTCCGAAGAGCTCTGTATTGACTGAAGCCACACAGTTTTCCATTCCAAAGGATTTCACTTGGGCAGACTTACTAAATTCCCCGTCCTTCGCAATAAGTAAACGTAATCATGAAATTAGCTCTCAGGGAAGCATTAGCGTGAGTGCTTTGGGAGGGGCAAACGAATAGAAATAAATAAATATTTTAAAAAAAACACGCTCTCGAAAAGGAAGGGACTTAAACACAGAACCATGGACCTGAGAAGGCTGTTGGTCGGGTGGACTCTGCTTCTTGTCGTGGTCACTGTGCCAGTGTGCCCCTTGAGCCTCGCCGGAGCGCGGTCATCACCGAGAGGATACCACTGGGCTGTAGGTACGAGAATACCCACGTCGTGTCTAACTATACGTTATGAACAGGGCAGCTGACTTTATTAGGCTAAACTGAACAGCCTCTGCATGGCTTGCTGTGTCTGCACATGACATTCTTGACATTTCGGTTTATTTATATTCTCCAAAGTTAGCTGTAGGGTGACCAGCACACAATTGATGAAACGCGGTGTGTCAGCTAAAAAGACAACTAGCGGTAGGTTACAAAGGACGTCGTCAAGTCCTAGCGTCTCATGAAGGAAAACTCATCATGAAATGTAATATATATGTTAGACTTTAAGGATAGAGCTAAAATATTAGGAAAAAAATAGATTAAATGTGTTGATGTACACCTGTAACCTTCACAGCTATGGCCAAAAGATCACTCTGTGAACTAATTTAGCTTCGTAAAGTCGAATAAAACCTGCTCAGTACGTAAACATATTGAGTTGCACACCCTTGTAGTTTTTTACTTAACGAAAAACTGTCAAAAGTTGAAAAATGTGAAATATTGAAATTAAATATCGTACTACTTTTATGACTTCCGGTAGATATCGATACCGTTTTGTAGTTTATTTGATTACATTATGTTAAATAAAATATCTAAATTGTTACTATGTTTTTTTTGTTTGTTTGTTTCTAATTATGTCTCAATTCTAAAATTCTAGGGGATGCAAAGCATTTGGCCCTAGCTGTATATATTGGTAGGAGTCTGTTCCTCACGCTGTCCGTTTTACAGGCCACTTTCTTGGGAAGAAAAGTCTGGCTGCTGGCCCTATGGGATCTCTCTGCCGTCGCACTAACCCCTCGACTCCCAGAGAGCTGGAAACGGCGCGCCCAAGCCCCATACCCCGCATGCTGCTGACAGTGAGGGGAATCTGGGACAGACAACAGGAGACAGAGAGGCAGCCTGCGCAGGTAAGCAAGCTGCAAAGAGATCGTTATAACCCTTTGATATATAAATATTCATTTTAGGAATTGGGACTGTGCATGGGAAATTAGGTTTAGAAACATATTGCAATATTTTCTACATTGTAAGAAAATGATAATTTGCCCTGTATAAAGAAATAAAGAAATAAATGTAAAGCTTCAATTCACGAGTTGCTTAAAGAATGTTTGCAAATAGGAGATAATTAAACCCGGCAAATATTCCCTGTAGCTGATGAATAATCCCTTCTTCCTCCCCAGGTCTTCGCCTCTCTTCTTCGGCGGGTGGAGCGACGGGTTGTGCAGAGATGGCTGAAGCATCTAGCTGGGATGCGGCTTCTTTGTGGGCCGACAGCAGCATTAAGGCGCTGACCTTCATTACAATAGAAAGGAGAACGAAAACCTCCAGTTTACAACACAACAGTCTAGAATGGTCACGCCTTCTATTATATTAACCTGGGCAGCAATTAACAGTACTCACTGCATATTTAATGAGCTAATTCGGTATACTCGTCTCAGGAGAAAAACATCAGCTTTTTTCCAGCCACTGTGGTTTATGCATCATTCACCCTCCTAGTCTCTGTAAATCGCTTTGGATAAAATCGTCTGCTAAATGACTAATAATAATTAGCAGCGTCAGGAGGCGCAAAACGTATCGGGTGCCATGTTGCTTTCTATCCACTAGGTGTCGCTGTAGTGTGTTGGATCCGATGTTATTGATGCAATACTGTATTAGGAATTGGACCATTCGCCGTGGATTTGACCTGAAATGTCTCCTTTCTCCTTAACTGTAGATTTTGTTTCCTATTATCTGAAACGTGCTATTGCTGGTTTCGGATAAATTCCCAGTTTCCAAAATTAGAAATAATCCAATCCAGCGCGGGATCCCAGATTGTGTGTCCAGGGCATGTTCTTTATCCCCTGGGTAGAGTGTCTGTCAACACCCCCTGTCCTCAATCATTAGAACAGGACCCTATTCTCTGACTCCCTAGAACTAGATTACAAAATACTGGCCAATCAGGTAAGACGGGTCTATCTGCCAGACCCTCAAATAGAGAGACACAGAACCGGTGAATGAGAGTGGCAAATATACAAAAAATACGGGGAGTTGCAATGAAGCATGGTAAACGCACAGGATAAGCATGGAGAAAGTCCGGTCAATGTACCGTGGCCTGCTGTAGCTGTATGCCATACCTTATCATACGATACCGACAAGACATAAGGTCTCGGTTAAAAAAAAACTGGCGCCAGGCATCAAACCGGACCCCCTGCCCCCCTCCAATGATGTCATGCGAAAAAGCTGTTCCCCATTGTAAAGCTTCCTTAATCAAACTCGATTAATTCCGCTCGCTTCCCTCATTATCCCGGCTCAGAAACGCGTCCCCTGAACTGTACTGCTGGATTCAACCCCGGGCCCCATTAGCAACCTTCAAGTGAATCAAATAATAGATTGCGCAATTAATTAGTAGTTAGAGACTTAATTGTTCTTAATGAGCTGGTGGGCCCCCGTCTCCGAAACGCCTGCTGATGGGTTTGGGAGCCCTGTTAGTCCAGCACTCGCCCCCTAATTAAACCAGCCGGCGCTGGCGGCTTTGTTTCTTAAATGTGCTTCTTTATGCTACCCTGACAGCCCGTCTTTGTCTTAAGAGCCCAGAGCTCAAACAAAGGCAAAACAAACTCTACGAGGCCCGGGGCAGCTCCGTATTCATCCCAACGAGAAAGAAGCTCCCCACTGCAGGACTCGAGAAGCATGGCTGTGATGGGTTCCTAAAAACGCAGTGATCAGAGCCTATAATTCTCACCTTTGATACAAACAGGTACCAGATCTAGAATCCGGTGCGATCCGGCACAAATTAACCCTTGCCTAGAAAGGAACTTCTGCTACACACAGTATAGTGTTGTGGCGGAGCTGCGACACATCGCTCACGTCTCTCGCACAACTACCTGATTCAGTCAGAAGCCCTCTTCGCGCAAAGGAAAGGTGCATTAGGAGCACACACAGTACCCGCGGGGTGAGTATGATGGGAGCTTCCAGTCAGTGCAGTAATTCCAGAGCCGTCAGCCCTCAACTCTCCCAAGCCACAGCTAAAGCTAATTGAGGGATTTTCCACGTCATTACACCTGGCGAATCGCACAATCACCCCGCTGTTACTATTTTTATTTTCCTTTCCTTTCCTGAATCAGAATGCTTAGCTACCAACTTTTTAAAAGTGTAATGCAGCCCTTCCCACTGACTCTTCGCTGTGCGCGGTATGTGTGTTTCATCTCCTGTGCGTAAATTATCCATTATATATAATTAAATACAACGCCGCAGTAATCCATGTAGCTAATATAGAATAGCATAGTAAAGGTATATAATAACCTAGGGTGAATGTATTTCTAAACAGCATGGCCAGCTACTTTGCCAACAAAATTGTTTTGATTTCCTTGAAAGTTTTTATGATGTTAAATATAGGCCTACTCTAACTGTACTCCTTTTTATAATGTAAAACGCAGACTAGTGTAAATGCTTTGAATATATGTCTATAAGCAGGGGTGGCAGTAAACTCCCATTACTTAGTAGTTTGATCTATCTCTGGTTTTACTATGAGTTTATTAAGACACACCTGAGTGCGTTACCTGTACTGTGGCTAATCAAGCTCATAGTAAAATCTGGAATGGGTGGAATGGCTATGCAATAGGAGTCTTATTTCCATCCCTGATAACTGTCTGATTAAACACAAAGCTCTTCGCAAAACTGTTTCAGGACTGTTTTTTGAAAAGCGTTTAAGAAAATGTTCTTACGTTAAAGAGTTAATCAACGCTTGGAAAATTTTAAATAAGATTCAAACCCTCTCTAAAACGGACGAAAGGGATTCATGAACTGTAAACGTGATTTATTTAATTCTTCATCCTCCCCTAAAGCTGTGTGTATGTGGTAATTATCATGGGGGATAAAAGCAACACCAGGATGGAGTTTGCTGGTAAATCGTGTGGATTCCCCCAAAGCTCCATCTGTCTCGGAGCAGAGTTCACACGCTGCTAATGTAATTACTGAGAGCGAGCTGCGCGGAACATGTGCTCCAGTGGCCAGGCCTGGGGGCGATTACCCAGCCGACAGCCCCACTCTGAGGGCCTCCTGCCAAGGCACTGACTGACTGGAGTGCTCATCTTCCTAACAGCCTGGCACCGGACCACTGCGGGGAGGGAGAGAGAAAGAGAGTGAGAAGATTTGAACACCCAGTTTTGAACAGTGTTGGGCAATTTAAAAGGATGCTTTCATCCCCTACCTGTTTAATGTCCTGTTTTGCACGTACTGCCTGATTCTCTACTGCTGTTTCTGCCTAGATCATTATTTGCAGTGCTCACAAGCTAATCCAGCAAAAATGTATTCTGATGCTGCACACTGAAGCCCAAAGGTTGAAGCCTCATGCATGGAAGCCTGTGCAATGCTAATGTTCTTCCCCACACTCCGCTGTCAGGAGTCTTTTCAGAAGCAATGTGCCATCGCAGCATCTCTGGACCTGACATTGTGTCCAGCTGGCACCCGCCCTTCCTCCTGGGTGTGGAATGGTGACCCAGCGCACTGCCAGCGAGCGTCTTAACCGGGCTCGTCTGCATTTGTGGTTTTAGAGCTTTTAAACTCATCTCACTGACAGGACAGAATCCGTAACGGCCACATATCACACAGCATTGTCCATTACAATAGCATGCACGCTAATGCAATGGTATTGCAAAGTTATCCCATTGCTCTTTCTCAAACTTGTCTGAAAGTGAATGGGATAGTGAGGAGGTTGATTGTGTGCAATGGGACCATCCCAGCTCCAAAGCTAGTCAGGGCTAAAACAAGCCTGGCCCATTTAGAGTCGCAAGCAAGAATCAAGCCGTTGAGACAGAGATTAAACTAGACTGTTTTATTTTGTGATGTTCCCAGCCTTTTCCAGAACATGGAAGACAACCTCTCAGGAGAACACAATTATAGAACTACAAGAAGATTAAACCAAAAAAAAAAAAAAAAATAGAACACATTAATATAATCGTATCTGTACACAAACTCAGAAAAAAGATTCCCTTTCCAGATCTCCATTGTAATGTACTTTTAGTTTTTCTTCATCGCATGATCCTTTGGCTTAGCATTGGTCCAGTCTGTTCGATGTTTTTTTTTTTTTTTTTGAGACTGTATCATTTGCATGTACTTTCGTAGCAGAGTAGAGCTGAAATCAGATGATTGCATTGATTCAGCTGTCCAGTTAATTCACAGGAATCCACAGCTTTTATATACATCACTTTTGGCTTTTTAAGTCTCTTTAACCCCTTAACCGCAGAAGTTTTTAACACAGTCGTCTCTCCGGGAGCTGGCTTCAAACAGCAAACGGCATCAAGATGCAATCCCTTAGGGATTTAGGGAGTGGTTCGAAAGAGATGTCATCTAATTGCAGAGCACAGCTGCCCTAATGCGGATGATTATCTGAACGGCTGTTTCTTACATTGGTAGACGAATCCAGAGGGGGAGGAGGGGGCACAAAAAGTTTTTTTCTCTTATAAATTGCTTAACATTTTTATTTCAACAACATTTGATAATTTTTTTTTATAATAATAATAATAATAATATATTATTATTATTATTATTATAATATTATTATTATTATTATTATTATTATTATATTTATTTTTTGTTATTATTATTATTAATTGTATTTGTTTAAAAAGAAACAAACAGTTTTGTCTGTTTTAACCCTTCTGTCCGGTCAGTCAGATGGGCAGCCAGGTTTTGTCCATGGACTGAATGTGTTCCTTGGCTTTCATCCGCAGGGCAGCGATACTGGAGCTGCGCTGGTCCACATCCTCCAATGAATACTTGTCCACGAAGGTGCTGGCGCACTGGTAGGGCGGGGGTGCCATGTGTTGCATGCCCTGCGCCATGGCTGGGGGGGTGTTGAGGTAGGAGTGGCTGGGGTACCCTGACTGCATGCCCTGCGGGGGGCCCATGAACCCGGGGATGCTGTGCACTGGGGTGGCGCTGGAGAGGGGAGAGGTGAGCCAGGGGTCCAGGGGCAGGGTGTTGCTCATGGGGCCCATGTTGGCTGACATGGGTGGCCGGTTGTAGGACAGCATGGGTGAGTCGTGCAGCTTCATGGTGCTGGCGTCCATCTTCTCCTGCCGACGCCACTTGGCACGGCGATTCTGGAACCACACCTGCAGGGGTTAGAATAGCACTGTGGTGGAATGGAGGGAGGGCTGTGCTGTATGATTGCTAGATATATTTTAGCTAGACTCTTATACCTCGTTTCCATGCATCACTCAACCCGGGTTGAAACCCTGCTGCCCCTGATGCTGCATTTCCATGTTCATTTAGCCGACCCGCATTGGCTGCCAATCAGAGCTGCCCCTGGTTTCTTTTCTGACCCCTCCCTCAGTATTTGAATGTCACAACACTGACCAATCAAGTGACAAGTAGACGTAAACATTGAATCCAAATCTGGGGTGAGCTGGTCTCTCTGCGCTTTAATATTCTGATGTTTGTTTTTTTTCTTAAGTAACAAAAAGCCCCTAAGAATTATTAGGACTAGTGGAAGCAAAGCAGTACTGTCCATCTTTTCAGTTTAGCCTCAAGTTTGCTGGGAAAAGACTGCAAAATCCATTGAAAACTTGCATTGAATTGAGTCTTTTCATTCAACTAGGGGAGACCGGCAATGGGGGTTCAGGGGGAATGCAGGAGAACCCGGATCAGCTCGGATTTGCGCTCACTCCATGGTCATGGAAACGAGGTATCTTTGTGGTACCCTCCCCTCCCCTCCCTCCCCTGGCTCTGATGCTCCTCACCTGGACGCGGACCTCCGGCAGGTTGACCTTGGCGGCGAGCTCTTCCCGGCTGTACACGTCGGGGTAGTGTGACTTCTCGAAGGCGCGCTCCAGCTCGTGCAGCTGGTACGTGGTGAAGGTGGTGCGGTTGCGCCGGTGCTTCTTCTTGGGCTGCTCCTCCTCCTCCAGCAGCTCGGGAGACTTCCCGTCGCTCTCCATGCCCTTCCGCAGCTCGCTCAGCTCCCCCTCGCACTTATTGGAGAACAGGCCGGAGTCTGAGAGGGAGAGCCCACAAAAATACGTTAGCTCATGTAAATGCAGTAATATATGGCGTTTAAAACTTGTTGCATATTTGCATATCCTCCAACATTTGACAGATGAAAAGAGGTCCACTATATAATAATAATAATAATAATAATAATAATGTTCGAGCACATTGAAGATCATTTTTTTTAGGTTTTTAAACTATAAAAAATATAAAAGACAGAGATGTGTCCCCATAGCTTTTTTGTGGACTTCTTATTAAGAGACTTCATGGGCAAGCAAAATGCAAACAGGGTTTACAACACAAAGCAGTGGTAGAATGTGTAGAAAATGCAGTACAAAGCCATGCCAGGTACAGACTAACAAGTGAAAAATCCAGCCTGGGGCGGGACAGTCTTACAAGCTTAATGGCTTTCCCTTTTGTATGGAAATGTCAGGACCCTGCCTAACGTGTCCCACCTCTTCAAGCCTGTCTGCACCTTGATATCCGCTGCCCATTCACAAAAAGACAAAAATCCTCAATTAACTAATGAGGGCAGGGTTTTTAGACTGGCTGGTCTTCCTCTCGTTAAGGGATCCATGCAAAGCCACTGCAGACCCAGCGGTCGCTACATGTGCCGTCAGGCTGTGACACCGGGACAAAGGCAAAGGTCAACCAGGACTAATGATGTTGCTTACTGACCCATCAGTCTGTCTGAACTCCTGACTGGGGGATGAGGAACCTGGCACCCTGGCCTGTGTTAAACACAAGGGCAGGATCCAGGGTCCTGTCAAACTCCTGACCCCTGCCCCCTTCCAGACTGAAAGGTAGAAAGGAAAGTTTATCAGCTATCTCCTGACTGAGTCAGCTTGCAAGGTAGCAGCACTGACAGACACAGTAGCAGATATCAATGGCTTTGGAGAAGCATGCAAAGGCACCAGGTCCACCTCTCTTTAAAAGCTCAGTGGCAGTGTTACAAGCTCGGTGTAGTATATTGCAATGAAAGCATAGCAGGTTATCTTTAAAAAGAGGTCAAAGCACAGTCAAGAATGTGAACGCATGTGATGTGCAGGGAAGCATGGGAGAGCAGAGTGAATTGCAATAATCTTCAGATTTGCATTTACGCTGAAGTGCTCCTTTTATAGCAAGGGCAGTAAAAAATGCATTGACTTGCTGCAGCTGCAGTCCATTGTGCATGTGCGCAAAGCAACAGAACTCGGTTTAACTTCCCTTATCACTGTATTTTTGTTCTGTATATATAAGCTCCTGAGATCTACCAAGGTCACCATCAATCCAAGAACTCGCCAAGCTTCGCATCTGAGGCCTGACCAGAACACAATCCAACAAGCAGTGATCAGATGCAACCCTGAAAGATCACAAGACCTGCCTATATCAAGACCCAAGAATCTACAAGGGCTGACCCTGCTTAGCATCTGAGATCTACCAAGATCGCAATCCCAATAAAACCCAAGACTAGTTCTATCAATACCACAAGCACTGAACAGACCCTGCTCGCTGAGATCTGAGCAGCTCAGAACACAAGAAGATAATCCATATAAACATTGGAACATCTAATCAACCAGCCTGTGGGCTGGGCACCATGCAACCTGGGGACCAGCAGATCAAGGGGCTTTCTCAAGTCCTTACCATGGAAGGCTGCATGATCACAGTGGTCCCTGATGGAGGAGAGGTGTCCATAGGGGTTGGTGGGGTCTGGTTTCCCCGGGTCACCCAGACTTTCCATGTCCGATTTGTGGGTCCCCAGGCCCCCAGGGTTCAGGAGGGGGTCCTGGTCCTTGCTGAAGCCCAGAATGATGTCAATACTGTGAACGCGCCCCCCCACTGCCGCTCCTCCACCCTTCACCATCTCATGAAAGTTTCCAGGCAAGAGACAGCTGTCATCCACCATGCTCATGGAACCCAGCGACAAATGCATTCGAACACTGGGATTCAAACAATCTTCCAGCCCGGTAAAAAAATATTTATTTATATATATATATTTGCTCAAAAGAGCAATATCTAAATTTATATTAAGAAAAATCTTCTATGTTTTTTTTTTTTTTTTTTTTTTTTTTCAATCGCGGAATATTTATTATCTCCTGGTTTTTTTTTTTCAATGCCTTGCAGGACCAGCAGAATCTGAAACAGAAGAGAAAATATATTCACTGTATTTGATACCAGCTTCATCTTCAAATGCACAGTACAGCACGGTGCTCTCATGAGTTCTCTACACTTGGGATTGCTATAGAATATTCTAACAGCAGTTTAGCATTGGAAAGATCAGCCAGGTTTATCCCCAGTAAAATAATACACTGAATTCATATTGTAGTCATGATGAGAAAAAACATGTTAAAACATAAAGCAGTTAACTTGCATCAGTGCAGTGAAAATATTATCACAGTTATTTGGGTTATTCTGCTTTCTTTATGTTACAGAGAATCCAAGTCTGTCCCTCTGCTCTGTGCTGCTTGCTTTAAAGTGAATAAGATGTTTTATCTTATTTGATAAAACCTTCCAGTCCACGGCAGGCTCTTATAAACGGCCTGTACAGAGCAGAGGGAGGCTCTTATACTCACCGGACTGTACAGAGCAGAGGGAGGCTCTTATACTCCCCGGACTGTACAGAGCAGAGGGAGGCTCTTATACTCACCGGACTGTACAGAGCAGAGGGAGGCTCTTATACTCACCGGACTGTACAGAGCAGAGGGAGGCTCTTATACTCCCCGGACTGTACAGAGCAGAGGGAGGCTCTTATACTCACCGGACTGTACAGAGCAGAGGGAGGCTCTTATACTCACCGGACTGTACAGAGCAGAGGGAGGCTCTTATACTCACCGGACTGTACAGAGCAGAGGGAGGCTCTTATACTCACCGGACTGTACAGAGCAGAGGGAGGCTCTTATACTCCCCGGACTGTACAGAGCAGAGGGAGGCTCTTATACTCACCGGACTGTACAGAGCAGGAGGGAGGCTCTTATACTCACCGGACTGTACAGAGCAGAGGGAGGCTCTTATACTCCCCGGACTGTACAGAGCAGAGGGAGGCTCTTATACTCACCGAATTGTAGCCCAATATAACAATATAGCAGGTCAAATCCCTTTTTGCACGCATTAGAAATACATTAGTCCGAGGTACAGCCTCATAAAAACATTATAATGATCCTTGTGTTTGTGGAGCTATTTTGGAAAATCTGCTTTGAAGTTCTAAGAAATATAATACGTCTGGCTACGTTTTTTAATTGCGTTTCCAAAAAATAAACAATTTTGAATTGGGTAGCATTTGAAACGCAAGACATTAGCACGTGGGAATGAGGCTTAAATGTGAAAATGTAAAAACATTTGTAGATTTATTTATATTGCGCGTGTGTGTGTGTGTGTGTGTGTGTGTGTGTGTGTGT
>NC_054560.1:7559713-7584713 GCF_017654505.1 Polyodon spathula
TCCTTATTTCTGTTTTGTCCCTGTGTCATTGTCATTCTAATGGAGCCCAGGTCTCCTGCTGACCACCCAGTTCATAACCCCACTGCGCCACCAAGCCCTGAGCCTTCTGTTCAGTAAACAAAAGTTTAATTAGATTGTAGCTAGTGGCAAATGCACAGCAGTGAAATAGGTTTTAATAGTCTCCCATAGCTTGTCAGATTTTTGCACATGGTTTAACAAACCGTTTAACAGCTACAGACTATAACCATCTTCACTTGCATACTAAAATACACAGGATCAGTGCCTGTTTATTGAATTCTGCAATAGTCAAGCTTATTGGCATGTGGCTGTCCTGTAGCATGTTGTTTCCTCCAGATCTACTTTACCTTGCTGACAGTACCCCTCTCCATTTCACAGGTGGTCTTCTCTACAGGCTTCATGAACTAGTCCAGAAACAGAATCAACGAGATGTCATCTGTAAGTATGATTCCCTCCCTCAAATTCAGAGGAAGTGCTTTCACAATGTTCATGGTGTGCAATCAGTAAAGTGTAGAATGCTACAAATATCAGCATTGAAATATTTTACAGGCTACTTCCTCTTCAAAATGCATTTAAAACAGGAAATAAGTGGGCAAGTGGGTTTGTGAAATAAATTTGACCCAGTTTGACAGTTCTGAGGTGAGTGAGCTACCAGGAACCAGACAGGCACTGATGGGCTGGGCGGTCTCTGCCTTGTAGAGATTAAAAACCATTGCAAGATCACAAGTCTGCTAAAAACATGTTTTTCTTGTGGTTTGTGTAACAGTGCCCACTGTTCCCCTCCATCTGTTTAAAAAGTTCAGTCAGCAACCAGACTTCTGATTAAATATTTGACAGGTAATAATTGTTCAATAATGCATTGAGGTGGCTTTGTTATCCCAAGGAAAGAAGCAAAACACACATATGGTATACTTGTGATATAATATGCATTGAGAGAATAACAAAATAAACAAAGCGAAGTAAACAAAAACACCTAGCTTCCTCGGAGCATTAACTAAACAGTCAGGATCACCCTTAACTGACACACCAGACAGCTAAGCTGTTTACCGGTGGACAAAACCACAATTTAACACAAAGTACTCACAGGTATGACTGCTCCCAAACAGGGCACACACCTTCCACCTTCTTTCTCCACAGTAGCCCTGAACAGGCTGGCAGCCTTTCTTAAATACCCTGCACCTGGCTCTAATTTACAGTGCTGACCAGCTGCAGGGGTAATTAATTAACAAAACAATTAAGTGTGCATTTGCATGTGTTTTTTTTTTTCTAAGCAAGGAGGAATTAACCCTCTCCCTGCTCACAATATATATACACACACACACACAAGGTGTGAGGCTTGACACAGGAGGATTTATCAATCGATCAGAGTTTAGCATGCAAAATAAAGACCATGGGAATAAATAATCTATTTAATCGATTAACTGTTGCATTTTTCTTTCTTTCTTTCTCTTTTCTCCCCACCCCTTTTAGAAAACCTGGTTAACAGGCACTCAGTGCATTGCCAAGTGTGACCACGCCAAGCCTAAGGCAGGGGAGCTGAGCTACCACAAGGGAGACATCCTGACCATTGTGGAAGCTGGACTGGTAAGTACCCTGCCCTGCTGCTCTGCAGACTGTGTCTTTATCCTGACTGGGACACTGTCCCCCTGCGCCAGGGCTTTTAAACATGAAGCCTGGGGGCAGAACCTGGCTGCTTACCCCTCCTTTGAAGGTCTCAAGACACTACATTTCTTCCGACCACAGAGTAAGAAAACCAAATGCCTTTTTTTCAAATTCGAACAAACTTCAGGAACTGAAAAACTAAAATACTACTATAGATAATTAGCACTCTATTAAGATAATGCATTGTGTTATAAAGGTTTTTTTGTAATGTAAGGTATGATGTATATAATATCCACCCTACTAGAAAAAGAAATACAGCACCCAATTCTGCATGTCTTATAATAATTAAATGAGAATTGAACTGTATTGCTAATCCTAATGTAACCATTTCCATGTGATGCAAACTGTGTAATACAAACTGTCTGACACAAAGACATTTCCGATGGCTGTGTCACATCAGTTTGGGGGTCTGCTGTATGTTATATAAATGTGCATTGTATTGTCGTGTTAATTGTGCTGCACAAACCGTTTGTACTGAGTGAGCTCTCCACTGAAATCAGGTGCCGATAATCAGGTGTGCGTGATTGGTGTCGATTGGGCTGATTCGCCATTTCAAGTGAAACAAGAAACAATTGTTTTGATATGTGCTGATCGCTGCTTTTCTGAGACTCTGGAGAACAGCGATCCTTACAAACCCAAGCAGCTGTGGCTTCGATTGGTTCACTTGTGGTGGTGAATTATCCCGATCAACACCAGCGGCCCTCGCCTAGATCCAAACACCGGAGTAATCGCTTTGCGCAGCTCTGAAACTGAAGACAGTGTTGGTTAAGGCTGGGTGTGTCCTGTGGCCTGTCTGGTGTGATGCAGCAGGCTGTGTGTTCAGTGCTAATGTTGTTTTTTCTCTCAGGGCAAAGGGGTTTACCTGGCCCAGCACAACAAGACAGAGGAGAAGGGCACTGTGTCTGCAAGCTGCCTGCGAGAGAGGGAGGCAATCAGAGTGGACCCCAGCCTCAGTCTCATGCCGTGAGTGTAGCGCAGACTCACAAATCATACAAGTTCACTGGAGCGGCTTGTGGGAAAACTACGGCATTAGTTTCAATATGGGGTTTAATAATACTTATAAATGTTGAATATGAAATACATTTCACTAAACTGAACTGTAGATTTTCAATGCATATTTTTATTTTATTAGTGTGGTAAATGTTTAACACTGTGTTTTCATAGCGTTGCCTCCTGTCTTCCATTCTCGTAGTTTTTAAATTTGAAACAAACACTTTGGGAGTGCATAACAGAACTTGGATTATATTGCTTAGTTCGGTTCTAATTGTAATATTTGACAGGAGTTTTACCTCTTTCAAAAACACTCCTTCCCCTTTGTCTCACCCCTTCCTCTCTCCTAACACTCTCCTCATACTCTCCCTCCCCTCTCCTCACACTCTCCCTCCCCTCTCCTCACACTATCCGAGGGTGGGGGGGGGGGGAGGAGGGGGAGAGGAGTGTGAGAGGGAGGGGGAGCGGAGTGGTGGGTAGAGGATGGGAGAGGAGTGTGAGAGGGAGGGGAGAGGAGTGTCACACTATTCCAAAGAGGAGTGTTAGAGGGAGGGGAGAGGGGTGTGGGGGGGGGGGAGAGGAGTGTGAGAGGGAGGGGAAGAGGAGTGTCCCTCCCTAGGGAGTGGGGGGTGAGGGGGGGGAGTATCACCTGAGAGGGAGGGGAGAAGGGTGGGGAGGGGGGACCTCAAGTGTGAGAGGGAGGGGGAGAAGGGTTTGGGGGGGGGGGGAGGAAGTCCCCTCATGAGAGGGAGGGGATCCTCCCCCTCTTCCTCATCCCCCCCTCCTCCTCCTGAGATCTCTCCCTCTCCTCAGTAGGGAGCCTCCTCTATGAGGAGAGTGTGATAGGGAGAGGGGTTGGGGGGAGGGGGGGCGAGGAGTGTAATAGGGAGAGGAGTGTGAGAGGGAGAGGGAGGGAGACTCTCCCTCCCCCTCCCCTCCTCATGAGGGGAGGGGAACTCTCCCTCCCCTCTCCTCACTCTCCCTCCCCTCACACTCTCCCTCCTCTCCCCACTCCCTTCCCCCTCTCCTCACCTCCTCCTCCCTCTCCTCTCCCCCTCCCCTATTACACCCAGGTGGTTCCACGGGAAGATCTCTGGTCCGGAGGCGGTCCTCAAGCTCGCCCCTCCAGAGGACGGGCTGTTTCTGGTGCGCGAGTCGATTCGTCACCCCGGAGACTACGTGCTTTGTGTGAGCTTCCAGAGAGAGGTCATCCACTACCGGGTCATCTACAAGGACAGCAAGCTGACCATTGACCACGTGCAGTACTTCTACAACCTCATTGACATGATCCAGGTACCACTGCAGCCATGGCCTTACATTCAACAGGCTTCTAGCAAACTGGCCTTAAATCTGTTCCAGCAGGGAAAGTGACTTAATGTGAAAGCTGTAGTTTAAAGTGAGTCAAAGAAGCGTTGCAGGGATGGAAATAAGACTCCCATTGCTTGGCAGTTTCATCCAATTCTAGTTTTATTGGGAGTTTAATCAGATAAGCCTGAGATTGTTACCTATGGACTGTGCCTTATGAAGCGTGCATTAAAAGCTGACATGGGTGAAACTGCTATGCAACAGGAGTCTTGTTTCCGTCTCTGTTCTGTCAGGTGTTTCAGAGAAAGCCCATTGCAGAAAGTGTGAAACCAGCGATCGAATGATTAGAAACTACAAAAGCAGAAGCAGCAATAGCATAACAGGTGTAAGTGACCACAGCAGAATGGAAACTTCTCGCTTTCTTTGAGATAACAAAGTCTACTTTAACTCAAGGCCACGTCCCAACTCTGTATCCTTTGTAATGCGAACTAAAACTTATCAAGAATTCTTTCTTGGCGTCTTCCATGTGGTTTTATTGTCAGTTATTAAAATCCTTGGAAAGTGGTAATTGTAAAAGATCAGTGGAATGTAGTTTTGGGGCAATAACTAAAAATATATATAACCCATTCTCTTATTGTTTCATTTCTACATATTTTTAACAAGCCAAAAAATGCTGATATTCATTCCCAGTTTGCTCCAATGCTGGCCTGCCTGCCTCCTCATTTTCACTTCATTGTGCAGTGATTATCTGTAAGGTTTTGGGGTGTTTGAATGTGTGCATGACGTAACCCATGGGGTACAGGCCAGCTTTGTTACCTCTATTTTAAAAGCTCGTCGCCATCTAACAGTATTTTGCAATGGGGAAGTTATTTGCACAGGCTCGGTCACTCTTGGCAGCAGCTCCCTGTTGCGTTCGCACCTGAGGTTATTGTACTGTGAATCACGTTTCATATGAGAGCTTCCTGAGTTGCAAAAACAAGCCCACGTTTCTCACTCGGATGAAACTGAAAGATATTTTTAGAATGGTACTGCTGTAAGACCTTCATCGTCAGCATTGAAGTGCGTTTAGTCAACAATTTGTCAAAAAACCAAAGTTCAGATAGAAATGACTTCTGTTAAATTATAGTCTTTTTTTTAGGTCTTTACAAAGCCTTGCTCTGCATCTGCACATGCAATGAAATGAACAAAGTGATTTCACTGTCATCTGTGCTACTGGTTATACCGCCACCTTGAGCTTAAAGACTTCATAGCATCTCCAATTTCTAATATGTTCTGTATGGTGCTCTGTTTCTGCTGTGATCGTAATTTGCCATGCTTACTGTTCCAGTGTGAGGTGGGGAAGCATTTTCACGTTGCGCCGCATACTAAAGTCCTGTGCAGCGTTGATATGTTTCCCCACAATCAGCCTGGGCTGCGTGTTCACTGGGCTGCGTGTTCACTGTGCTGTGTGTTCACTGGGCTGTGTTTGTTTCAGTCTTACATGAAGGAGAAAGGAGCGATCGCCACCACCCTGCAGAAACCCAAACAGAAAGAGGGCACCAAGTCAGCCGCGGAGGAGCTTTCCAAAGGTGGGCTTTTCAATCCCGTAGCGCACTGAAACATTTCGGAAAGCTCTCTGTTTGCAAAAGAACCTGCTGATGATGGTTTGTCCCAAACTCTCTGCAGCGGGGTGGCTACTGGACATGAAGAAACTGACCCTGGGAGAGAGTATCGGAGAGGGAGAGTTTGGAGGTCAGTGTTGTGTGTGTTAGGGGGAGGGGGGATCCATGCCCTGTTAGAGTTCACAATATCACATTTCTATGCCTCATATATATGGGAGTTGATGCAAAGTCGTGTGAATGCGTGTAAACTTTTACTAAAACATTCCTTGCAAATCAAGCAAGGTTTGCCTACACAGACGCTATTCTTCTCTTCACCACTAGGTGACGCCATCAGAATACATTTTAAGGAAGCAATACAATTTATGTCTACATCAGCTTTAAAGATCTCTGATCTCATTGGCTGTCATTCATAAAATAAAATCTAGAAGGAACAATGTGAAGTGGACAAAGTTTCAGGAAATACCTTTGTATGGCCCGGCGGCCACAAATAATTTACATCTACTGTTGAATTCTGGCTGATTACAGCAACAGCTGGTCAGGCAGGTATGTTGATGGATTCTGTGCTCTCTGTCGCCCCCAGCTGTTTTTAAAGGGGAGTACATGGGTCAGAAGGTGGCTGTGAAGAACATCAAGTGTGATGTCACTGCCCAGGCCTTTCTGGAGGAAACTGCGGTCATGACGTAAGCGGGGTCTGCCTGTCTGTGGACCACTGTGTTCTATACTGTGCATCTAGTTATAACAGACATCAGAGTGCTCCGTTACGGGCACAGTGGTGGTCTGTTGTCAGGAGAGGGTTCAGCTGGCTTTCTCACTCGCACTCTGTCTTATATGTCTTGCCTAAGTGTGTGTGAAGCTGAACTTTGTTTGCACTCTGTTCTCTTGACAGTACCAGTTTCATGGCGTGTCAAATATTGTTTCAGCCACAGTAGGGTGATGCAAAGCCTTTGTCCGTAGCTGTGTACACCACAATGTAGAAATGCATCTTGTGAATATCTCCGTCTCTGTCAGGAAGCTGCAGCACCCTAACCTGGTGCGCTTGCTCGGGGTGATCCTGCACAACGGGCTGCACATCGTCACGGAGTTCATGGCCAAGGTGGGTCCATCGCTCTTCCTGCGCGAGGAGGGTTACACATCGCTCGGTCCTAAACCATGCATCTGTTATTTCAGGGGAACCTGGTGAACTTCCTGCGGTCTCGGGGGCGCTCGCTCATCAACGCTCGCCAGCTGCTCCGCTTCGCACTGTAAGTCTCACCCGATTCAGCATGCACAGAGAGCCCAGTCCGATCCATGCACACTAACAGGGAGCCCAGTCCGATCCATGCACACTAACAGAGAGCCCAGTCCGATCCATGCACACTAACAGGGAGCCCAGTCCGATCCATGCACACTAACAGGGAGCCCAGTCCGATCCATGAACACTAACAGAGAGCCCAGTCCGATCTATGCACACTAACAGAGAGCCCAGTCCGATCCATGCACACTAACAGGGAGCCCAGTCCGATCCATGCACACTAACAGGGAGCCCAGTCCGATCCATACACACTAACAGGGAGCCCAGTCCGATCCATGCACACTAACAGAGAGCCCAGTCCGATCCATGCACACTAACAGAGAGCCCAGTCCGATCCATGCACACTAACAGAGAGCCCAGTCCGATCCATGCACACTAACAGAGAGCCCAGTCCGATCCATGCACACTAACAGAGAGCCCAGTCCGATCCATGCACACTAACAGAGAGCCCAGTCCGATCCATGCACACTAACAGGGAGCCCAGTCTGATCCAACACTTGCTTGAAATAAACATGTATATGTTGACAAAGGCACTTGCTGATTTTCTGCTTGAGTTATAGTTACTGAGGATTCTGAAGTGCTGAATGGCTTATTACAGTGTCATGGTCGCTCTCTCTCTATTCCTCTCCCCCTCTCTCTCTCTCTCTCTCTCCTGTGACGCTGGTAGTGATGTGTGTGAAGGGATGGAGTATCTGGAGTCCAGGAAGTTCGTCCATCGCGACCTGGCCGCACGCAACATCCTGGTGTCCAGCGACAACGCGGCCAAGGTCAGCGACTTCGGCCTGGCCAAGGTGGACCCCAAATCCATGGACAATGCCAAACTGCCGGTCAAGTGGACGGCCCCCGAGGCGCTGAAGAAAGAGGTGAGAGAGAGAGAGAGAGAGAGGGTGAGAGAGTGAGAGAGAGAGGGGGGGGGGGGGTGCTTTCATTGCAGTACAATACAGTACAATTTAATATTGCACCCGTCAAACCGATGCATTATCAGTGTGGCTTGAATTCCACAGACAGGGGCATAAAAAAAATCTCTTGCCCCAGGTGATTTTAACTGGCTTTTATAACAGACAGCACCGGAATGCTGAGGACTGATTGATCTGTATCCTCTGTGTGTGTATATATATATATATATATATATATATATATTATATATATATATATATATATATATATATATATTTTTGGAGACTGATTCTAGGCTCTGGGGATTGTTCAGAGTTGTGTGTTTTCTGTTTGATGTGTCACGCCCTGTCTGTTCTGCCCCATTATCATCTCTAGTTACTCTCCTGGCTGTCTAGCCAGGCTAGTCCTGTACCTGGCTCCTGATAATCCGGGATTCCTGGGCTAATTACAGCCTTCGGGACACAAAGGGGACAGACTGGGGAGTGGGCCGCTCGCTGCGCCCCACTTTTCACTGGGAGGGGCTGGCTTGCTAATTGTAGAGGAGAGCGGCTGCTGGGTTTGGGACCCCTTGCTGTGCCCAATACAGTCAGAGAGGCAATTACAGTAGAAGCAGACAGCACTGGGGACATTAGTAACCCAATCTCTAGGCAAAGAGAGATCACTTTACAGCCTTAACCCTATAAATGCCAAGCTCTCTTTTTTAGCTGCCGGACAGCTTGTCTGCTAGACGGTAAAGTTTATAAACCCACTGTTTTTTATAGGTTGTTAATAAGAGCCACAACAATACATCACTCATGTGAGGAAAACTAGTGTGATTTTATATAGAGTTAAATACTGGGGGTGTTCTAGTCAGTCGCTATTAAGATCATTCAATTTCCATCACGCTCAGTCCCTGCCAGTGATCCACCCCACACTGCACTTCTCTGACTGTTTCTTCTTCCCCCAGCAAAAGTTCTCGACTCGCTCGGACGTCTGGAGCTATGGAGTCCTGCTCTGGGAGACCTTCTCATACGGCAGGCAGCCGTACCCCAAGATGGTGAGTCTGGATCCTAGGGTACCGACTCACTCAATAGAGAGGGTTAATAAACTAGAACAGCGTTCCCCAGGGATGGAAATGAGACTCCCATTTCACAGCCGTTTGATCCACTCCTGGTTTTACTATGAGTTCAGCAAGACACACCTGAGCTTGTTAGCTAATACGCTGTTGTAAAAGCTGGTAGTAAAACCTGGAATGGGTGAAACTGCTGTGCAATCGGAGTCTTATTCCCATCCCTGGTTTCTGAATCTTTCTCTAAATGGCACTGGTTTACTGATTACAACGTTACAGTACCAGTGTTTGAATCGGTTGCTATCGCTGAGCTTGCTTATAGAATGCTTCTTATCACACTTATAGAGTCATTTATTATGTTTTTAAAACCAGTTAAACTGTAGCATCACCAAATAATGACACAATACAAAAATAGCAACCCTTGGAAATAAGTGGAAATTCGCCGAGCTTGCTAAGCCTAAAGGACATGTTCCTGGCTTAGACTTTCGTTAAGCTCTTATCCTTCAAAGACCGGCCCTATGACAGCCTCACAACGTCTCTGAGCGTGGGATGGGACGTGCCAGGTACACGTCCTCCCTGGGTTCTTCGTGCCGAGCCACGGTGTGTAATCACCTCAGATGACTGCGGGCGAGGTGTGTTGTGATCTTACAATAGGGGGTGCTGAGGGACAGCTGTAATAGTTTTGCTACTTCTTTATGATATTAGTAATATAACTTTGTGCTGAAATCTTTTAAGATATGACCAGTTTTACCATCAGTATAAAGTCTCTCCCTGTATGTTTAAACCCCTGTAAAAGACTAACCCTAACCCCTAGCTGTCTCTCCCCACTCCCCAGACCCTCAAGGAGGTGAAGGAGAAGGTGGAGAAGGGCTATCGCATGGAGGCTCCAGAGGACTGCCCCCCTGCCGTGTACGCCCTGATGCGGAGCTGCTGGGAGAACGATCCCGGGAAGCGGCCGTCTTTCCGCAAGCTGAGAGAGAAGCTGGAGAAGGAGCACCGAAGCTGGGAGCCCACGCCAGGCAGCTGATCCAGCCAGGGCACACACCCCCATCGCTCCACCAACAGAGAGGCTTCTCCCATGCAGCCTAGCACCAGACTCCCATTTCAGGAAGCGCTAATCACTTTTCAAATCCATTTTATTGCCTCTTTTATTAGCACTCGCAATATTAGCATTGGTCCCCCTTTTTACTTTGTTGAAAATCTGGCAAAGGCGCAGACAGACGGACCAAACTGTTCACCTGGAGCAGAAAGACAGGCCAGTGTGACACTGTACTAGATTCTTTCGAACACGTGAAACGTTCTCCGAGAGCCGTTGCTTGCTCTCGAGACCACTCTACCACACCGCTATCAGCTTACCCTGTGTGCTCCGTTTTCATAACGGCCACCAATCAGTGAACATTTTGACGGCGAGCGAGATTGCTGCTGGCACTGTAAAAGGTAGTAATTTTTTTTTTTTTTTTTCAACAATATGAAATGATGAAATGAATTGCCCTAAATGCAATTCTTCTAGGTCCCTAACCCTAATGTTAAGGCAGGTGGGTGTGTGTTGAAATTAAACTCCGTATTCAAATTCTCTCACCTGGCCTGTCTTTCTACACCTATATTTAATTACTATATATGTATATATTTTTTTTACTATGGAATATGCAGCGCTATGGATGAAAAGCTACTGCTGCTTCGTGCATGTGCTGTAGTTCAAACTACAATTAGACCATGTGAACTGCAGCTATAGCACCTTGAATCCAGTTGTATTATCTAGGTGTGGATTATACCCTGAATTAAAATGTGAAAAAGTTAAGAACCGAGAGATTGCTAGCAGCGTGGGTTATGATGGGAATGAAGCTAAAAAGAGGTAAGAGATGGATGTGAAAGCACTGGTCAGCTCTCAAGGGCTTCCCCACGTTCTTCATTGGTCACCCCTGAGCTTAGATGCATCACAGAGGCACAGGGCTAACTAGAACTGCCTTTCCTCCTCCCGCAAGGCTGTGTGCTCTTTGGTTTAGGGCAGGAGCTCAGCGAGTCGGTGTGATCTTCTGGTTGCAGCGCAGGATGGGAGTGTCTTTGTGTGTAGATCTGAAAACTCAAAAGGCTTCTTACCGGGCTGGGAGAGAGTGGAACACTTAAGAATGTATAAACTTTTCAAACACTGTGAACTTCTGTTATTGAGGATGGAATGCACTGCATGGATAACCCGGAGCATGTATTATACAGTGTGTGTCTGTCTGTCTCTCTCTCTCTCTCTCTCTCTCTCTCTCTCTCTCTCTCTCTCTCTCTCTCTCTCTCTCTCCTCTCTCTCTCTCTCTCTCTCTCTCTCTCTCTCTCTATATCTATATATATATATATATATATATATATAAATTACAGTAGTCAACATTAGTCAATGTTAAAATTAAAGTTTCTGTACATAACTTGGTGACAGGCAAAAATAAACTTTGTTGTTTTAAATGCAAGTGCGGTTTCTAATGCACAACACAATACATATAAGCCAAAGCTGACCTTTCTCTCAGTGTGAAACCATATACTGGAGTATTGAAAATATATGCCCAGATATTTCACAAGGGCTGGTTTCCAGGCTTGTCTATTCTATTTTGGTTGACTCTCTGCCATCAAAAATTGAAAACCTGCTTTTCTGGAATTGGTTGTAGCTGGAGTGTATTGCACATGTGAGCGCTCTTGTTTTGCTTTCAACTTTGGACATCGTTCTGGGATACCATGGCGTGAAGGGCGCTATATCAAAATACACGTGTGTTGTATTGATAAAACATTGCTGGGAAGTGTTGATTGAATCGTCCACGGAGGGGGCAGGGCTGACTGCTTGAAGGGTTGCTGAGAAGGCTGCATCTAGGACGAAACGAGTTTGAAAAATCAATTCCCGTCCGAACGCCCGCCTGGGAACCATGTAAGACACAGCTGATCGTGGATTAGAGCTGAGATCACACATCTTCCGCTCAAATCATTGCCCTGCAATATGGCCAGGGACTAGAGGCTTAATGTGTAAAATCTGGAATGTTATTGCTGATCTAAGAAAGAAATTAAGGAGATGACATACAAATTGGGACTTTGCCGTTTGTGGACATTATTATTATTTGAGCAATTCATGGATATGACAGATGGAAAAGTATCGCTGTAGATTAATGAAACTGTAGACAGCAGGGTATCAGATGTTGCTTTAGTCATAAAGGGAGGCGGCATCACTGAGGGACTGGGAAGAAAAAGGAAGACAACTGGGAGGTAGTGTGGTTTAGAGGGACAGGATTAATGGTATCAAGGTCCAGCAGGGATGGACATAAGACCCCATTGTATAGCTGGTTGACCCATTCCTGGCTTTACTATGAGTTTAAAAAGACACACCTGAGCTTGTTACCTGTACACTGTGGCTAATCAAGCTGGTAGTAAAACCTGGAATGAGTGAAACTGCTATGCAGTAGGAGTCTCAAGGGGATGGGGGATTGTAAAAGGCAAATTAATCGATGCTAGAGTGACTATAGCGGGTCTGTTTCAGGTTATCGGACCTACGCCTTACAAATGTCGACCACGGTGTTTTTGCAGTTTTCCCATAGTATGCGTTTAGCATAGTTCACCCTGGTTTGCCTTGTTTATTAATACGCTCTACCATAACTTGCTATTCTTTATAATGCTTCCCTGTGCTTTTCCATGTTTTTTTTTCCCCACTTTCTATGCCTTTACGATGGGGGAACTTTTATAAGGGACCTCACAAGGACCACATTACCTTGGCTCTAACCACAGGGCCACGTTGCCTCCCAGTTCCTCGGCTTGAACCGTTAGGCAACGCCACCTTCATCTTGATGCCTTTGTCTAGCTAGCTGATCCAGTTATTATCAACCCCTAAAGTGACCTTGTTCTGTATAGCATTCATTTATTATTTCATTTTTTCTGCACAGTTGTTATTTTCTCTGTACTAAAAAAGACAAAGTATAATTACAAAAAAAAAGAAAAAAATCACCATTGCAATCTGACCCCATTCCAATGATTAAATAATCCTGCAGTACAGAGATTTTTTTTTTCCTTTCTCTCCCTCTTGAAAGGATTACTGTCCTGTAGTAGGACGCTAAGAACAAATATTTGAAATTGCTTACATATAGCTTACAACAGCAGTCACCTAACCCTGTGGATATTACTGCAGTGAGGGTGGAATAAGCCTGTGCACTGACCGGGACCTGAGATTAGTAATACACCGGGGGGGTTGGTTTACACTGTAATCTGGGCTGTCTCCATTCCAGATCCCCACTGTGATTGAGTTTCCACTCTAATCCCAGCACACATGGAGCGGGGGTAGGAAATGAAAGCCGGCATTGATATTATACACATGGAAAATACACCCAGACAAAGAAAGAAAGGGCGAGGGTGTGTAGGGATTTTGCCGACAAATGACGATCAAAAAATTGAAATATTTAAAGTGGCAATTGTTACAGCTTCTTTGGATCTACAGTATTTGTGGAAATGAACTGGTCAGTTGCAGCTCTCCCTATTTGTACAGTTTCTGCTCTTTTAAAGCCATTTTTCCTTCTTTGCATCCATTAATGTGAGCGTCGCAATGTGAGCATTAGTGCTCGAGACAGGGATGGTGTGGAGACTTCCGTTGCACAGCAGTGTGATCCATTCCTGGTACCAGGAGTTTAACAAGACCTACCTGAGCTTGTTCCTTATACACGCTGTGGCTGATCCAGCTGGAACAGGTAAAACAGCTGTGCAATAGGAGTCTTATTTTCGTTCCTGTGAGATGTGATCAATATTTTAAAGATAGGGCTGGTACACACAGCATTTCACATCACGTGTACATTAAGTTCCATTGCCGAAAAATGAAACGTGGATTACTTCTGAATCAAGCAGATGCTCATTTAGTATGAAGATCCACACCTGGGTTATAGATAGATGGACATAAATGAAATACAGATGTTAGGAAACTAATTAACACAATTTAAAGCAGGGTGACAAGATCCCGTGCAGCGCATGATGGTGTCGCAGTTCTAAGAAAATATTTTCTTCTTAACTCTGACCCATATGTCTATACTAACCCTGAAGCTCTGTGTGAAAATCTCCTAAACCATTGAGATCAATAACACAGCGAGAGGGTGATGAACAAACGCCCTGCGTGACTGTCTATATTCAGGGAATCCACGGAGGAACTGTTTTAATGTCGCCCCCTGTTTTGCCTGAACCAGGGGAGAGCCACACAATCACGTGACTCGCAGGAACAGAATTGCTTTATGGGAAAGGTTGCAAGCCACACCAACTGCTGTGTCTCCTGTTCATCATTTAACCATTGCTGCAATACAGGAAGCCAACTGTTGAACGGGCAATCAATGCTTCACCCACTTGCGAGTCATCATTCCTGGAGGTTTATTTGAAGAGTGCATGGATGTCTATTCAGGGATACCAAGATGTTTACACAGTAGGTAATTGTTGTGAGTTAGGTACACACAGCAGCAGTAATGAAATCTGAGGACTGGTGATCTTATTCCCCGAGACTATGACCTTGTTGTGCGCCAGTAAGGTTCTTAGCATTGACTCATCATTAATACAAAGGCTGCTTTGGGTCTGTGCCAACTGAGCCTAGGCTACTGGCTACTGGCAGCCAGGCAGAGAGTCTAATGTAGGGGACATTTATCTGACACCAAGCTGAGAAGCGCAAAATAATCCAGACTCATACAATTAGAACGCAAGCTGCTCTTTTCACACCTATTAGGCTGGCTATTTTTTTTAACTCCCCCTGACCTGTAAACAATGATGATGACCGAAGAAAAACCTTCAAATACTGAGCTCTGAAATATACTTGCTAGACCTCAGTATGTTCCTTCAGTACCAAGCCCAGTCACACAAACATCAGTGCACCCACCTTCATTGCATCATAATACTAGGATGCTTTTGCATTAAGTCTTGCTCGCTCTAACTGAACGACTATTGCAGGTATCATATACTATTGCTCTGAAAGGGTGCTTTTGATGCTACAGTTTCTCGTCTGAAACATGCCACTCCCCCGAGTTGCCTCCTGGATAGTAAGGAATAAGTGAGGGCCTATTAGCTCCCTGGACCAAGGTGAAGGCAGCCAGCTAAGAAGGGCTGCTTGAGTTAAGCTCTTTAGCCTCTTGTTTTTTCTCAAGCCTCACTGACAGCACCCAGTAACCTTGAAACACACCACAGCGAAGGTGTAAACACGAACGTGCGTGCCTCTCTAAAAACACAGAGTCGCACACGCCCCGTTTAATTTGTTTTCATTTTTTTTTTTTGGTTGCTTTCTGCTGTTAAAGACCCCTCCAGCTCACACCGCCATGTCGTTCCTGCTCAAGGCGATGATCGGAAATCCGATGAAGAACATGGCTGGTGGAGTGGCGGAGGAGGAGAAGAAGGAGGAAGGCGATGGGAAGGAGACCCCTGAGTCTAAAGGAATGTCCCGCGAGGAGTTTGAGGAGTACCAGAGGCAGCTGGTGGAGGAAAAGTGAGTCTGGATGCCAGTTTGCAAGTGGCAGTTTGTCAGGAATTGAGGGTGACTTTTTTTAGGAGGATATTTTAGAAATATAGAGAGTTAATTATAGCCACTTGTTGTAAACATGTAAAAGGGTTACCAAAACTGTGTCCTCTCCCAAATGCAAAACTACTGTCAAAATAACTGTAAATATAAGCAACTAACAAGAAGAGTTTTGGAAATCTGACCCACAATGTATAAAAACTACAGTCTATTTTTAAAAGATCCTACAAAAATGAATTCATAACATAGGGCCTGATTTTGAGTTAGACGTGATTATTTATGTTCCCAGATCATTAATAATGTTCTGCTTGTCACCTTGGTTCTTTCTTAATAGTTTCATAGCTCTGGAGCTTAGTAAATGTTGTCCGCTCGCCTACAGATGTCATTAGAGGGGGAGGGGGCCAGTAAATGCATAGTCTTTAACTGTATTATTTCACTAACACTTTGGCAATGTGTCTCTCTAAACTCAAAAATGGATCTTGTTCAATATGTTTTTCCATTATTATTATTATTATTATTATTATTATTATTATTATTATTATTAATTAGCCATTTAGCAGGCATTTTTATCCAAAGCAACTTAGAGACTAGGGGTTAAACTATGCATTATCAACAACTGCTGCTGCAGAGTCACTTCCAATAGGACCTCGGTTTTATGTCTCATCCGAAGGCATGCTTTTGTTAATTGGTGAAAGCAGCTATGGTAGTTAATGGGGCAACGTGATTTCTGCTACAGGTGCTACTTCAGACATTGGGGGAGGCTGGTGAGAGCAGCTGTCCTGGACTGCACTCTGTAAGTGAAGCTGCCTCTGTAAATGAAACATGACAGACAGGCTTCCTTATACGAGCTGCCATCTTCACTCTTTACTGAACCCAGATAACCAGGGTTGCAAAGCTCTATCCGATGCATCGACAGCCACAATAATCGAGGCACTGGTGAAGCTGCTCTTTAAAACTTGTTTGTGTGTCATTCATCATGAAGCTCTTCCCCCTTTCAGTTCATTTCTTGGCAGGGTTGATGTCAAGCTCAGAAGTCATGTGGGGTCAACGTCAATGTGAAGAAGGGTGCAGTGTGAAAGATGCAGGATTGCGGTGCAGTTGCCAAAAGGAACTGCAATTAGAAGACTGAGGGCTGCGATCGCAGGGGGGTGAAGGGATTGATCAGAAAAGAGAGTTACTTTTTATTTATTTTAAAACTTGACCTCTCCTGCACTAGGCCACTGAGTGATGTCTCATTTTCTGCTTGGGGTGTGTGCCACAAAGATGTATGAGACCATCTCACTTACAAAGCCATCCCAGTCAACACAGCAGGAACACACAAGCATCATGTATCACGCAATGCAATGATAAAGTCAGCTTACTGTAATTAAGCAGTGATTAAATGACTAACAGGAGACTGTGGCTTGCAGCTGTTCCATGTTATAACTATGGGTCACGTGCCTGTGTGACTCTTCCTTGGTTCAAGCAACGCATGGGCTGAGATTAAAACAGTTCCCCAGCGGAATTTCTAAGAATTCCCTTTTACTAGAAAACAACAAGGTACAACGTACTAAAGTCATTCAAGGAAATAGGAATGTACTGACACTAACAAGGGAGCACTGCATATGTGTGTATGAGTGTAGTGCCTTGTCTTTTCTAACCTGGCTCTGTCTCAGCTGTGCAGTGGTCCCTTACTCTGGGAGTCACTGGCATGGCTGTAGCCTGTCACAGTGTTTTTGGTTTAAAGTGGTAATCAGTGTAAGAACTGTAATCAGATCTGTGTCATGTCCGGGGGGGGACACCAGGCCACCAGGGATTAAAGGTAATGAGCCAGAAGCACCAGTATGCACAGCAGAACTATTGGCACAACGTAAAACCTTCATAAAAAGGGCACTAAACATCGCATAACTACGCGTGAGATCGTGCAAAATCACCGGCATGAAAGTATTCAAAACATGTCAAATGTGTTGGCGTAACATTTGCTTTACAATCATGCAGCCCAATGACATCTTTTATAAAAGATTCTCATAGTACAAGCATAGCAAGGTGTAATACAGCACAGCAAAAATGCATGATAACATAGGCACGCATAGCTGATCAAAGGAGAGGCACGATAAAAGAGATTTAAAAAAATCATGGTAAACTAACTTTTATAAACGTTTCCCAGGGTAAAAGCATAGCAAGGTGTAATACAGCACAGCAAAAGCATGATAAAGCTCACTTAATTGAGAAACGGTGCTGTGACGGGTGCCACGTGTGTGGCGAGGGCGTGTCTGAAAGTGGTAAAAGTGCCCGTTTGGAAGAGCTTTGACCTCCTTTTTCTCCGCGTGGGGGGGGACTGTAAAGACAAATAACAGTCTGATCGTTTTAAAGTTTGTTTCAGTGACACTGACTCCCGCCCTGCCTCCTCCACAGGATCGAGAGAGACAAGCAATTTGCCCAGAAAAAGGCTGAGAGAGCCAGTCTGCGAGTTCACATGAGGGACAAATACCGACTGCCACAGGTACGCGCTGCCCAGCCGGGATTTGAAACTCCTGGTAACAAGCCCCTTTCTTTAACACTGGACCCCCCAAGCCATTGCAGACGAATGCTAACAACGACGATGCTGTGTTTGCAGTGCCTGGCAACCGTATCTAAATGAATGCGAGATAGCTGAAGGGGATGTGAAACCGCTGTGCCTTGTGTCAGGAAAATAGATGATGGATTACAGAAACGGTCAGCAGTGTTCTGAGGAAAGAGAGTGAAGGGCTGTATAACAAGCTGTAAGCTGGAAAAAATGAGTTTTGCTCACACAGTGGTGTAGTGAGAGGGTATATAATGATATGAGTTAGGACTAGGTTAGCAAGCAGCGGTGGTAGATCCATCAGTCCCAGCGTCCTCTCCCGTACCTCCACTCTTTGATTGGCTGTACATAATCCCAGGTAATTATACAGTTCTTCTAAGTGAAGGCAATTGAAATAAACAAAACCCCAAACCCAAGAAAATGTGTTTGTGAGAATAAGAGATCTGTGTGCTCGCCTGCCCCCTCTGTCTCTCTCTCTCTCTCTCCCTCAGAGTGAGAAGGACGACGCTCAGATTCAGATAGTGGGTGGAGACGTGGATCTGCCCGAGGACCTCGCCAAGATGGTGGAGCAGGATGAGGAAGAGGAGGAGATCAACGACAGCCTGCTGGGAAAGATCCAGAACATGGACTTCGACGCCATCAAGACCAAAGCACAGACCACGCTGACTGAGATGAAAGAGGCGGCCGAGGAGAAGTGTACTCTCATGTGACCAGCAGAGAGACAGACAGACAGATTCACTGCCTACGCTCCCCAGCTAGGCTATACATTCAGCTGCTGAGCAAACACTGTATGGCACCAGTCTGTGTTATTCCCTCCCCAAGGAGACCAGTTCAACAGTAGAATATACAATATACAATATACAAGTCATGTCCCTAGTCCAGGGGTAGCCAAAGCCGTTCCTTCCAGTCCTGGGCTTTGTTCCAACCCTGTTCTAAATTGTTTAATTGAACCAATTAAAACTCCATCCAGACCCTGAAGCAGTTCATGATCTCATTTTACCTGTTAAACCTGGACTGGAATGGCTCTCCAGGACCGGGATTGGACACTGACCTAGCCAATCAGGCAACACTTTCCTGTTTTACTGGTTTATAAGAAAATCCTTGTGAAACCAGATCGTGAAAATATAAACCGTCACAGCTTCTTAATTTACTTTATTGATTTAGCCAGGAAATAGCATTTGAGGTGACATATCACCTGCCTTTTACAAGGGAAACATTTCAAAAACATACAATCTCCAGTGGATAATTTCATATAGTTTTAGAAGCTTAACCCATTGTCTTGTATGCATCTTATACGATATGCAGGGATGGAAATGTGAATTAGGCGGCACAGACACAGACTATACGCTGTAATAAAGAGACAGTGCTACATTGTTAATCGTTAGTCCGGTGTTCGGTTAAGAAGATGATTGGTCAATGCTTCAACTATACCAGCCCATATTTTGTTTATAAATATGTATTTTAGATTTGCACTGAACATCGGACAGCGCTCACAGAGAAAACCCTGGAGCTTTTGGACAGTCTGCAGTTCAGTGTTACAGTATGTACAAAGTGATTTAAAAAAGTGACTGGGCAAAGTTGACAACCAGTCACCTACGTAATTGCACTGCTTCCCGCAGTACATCAAAGCTACCGCTAGGGGAAGCTCTTGTGACCTTTTAATTAAGAGCGCAATTTTTCTTATTTGCTAGAAAGTCACAGAATCGTTTTTTTTTTCGGCTGCAGAAGGCACGTCAAACGACACCCTTTAATTATTCCAGCTTTTTGCTCCAGCGTTCAGTTTGAGCAGGATTGTAAAACAAGGCTGGATTTAGAGCACTTTACAGCACTTGAGAATGGATTGCATGAATCACCCATCTGCAGTTGTCTTGCAATGGCATGCAGTGGCACTCCTTGGCGCTGTAAAATGCTCTAAAATATCCATCTGTAGGTTGTCCTGGCAGGGAATAGGTTGATCAAATCATCTGCTTAGTAACAAACAAAATGAGCAGATTCACATGCCCCAAAATGGTCACAATTCACAAAAAAAAAGAAAAGAAAAAAGGCAAAGGCAAGCCCTGAAAGAGATTAAAATCGGAACACCTCGGAATTATTCTTACGATTTGCTTCTTTATATTTTGCGATTCCCTCTCTGTAATCCGCGCTGGGAATGGAGTAATCCAGCACCAAAAGGAACCGACAGAAGGAAGCGATCAGACAAGGCTGGAGACGATAAAATATGTGTTTTGTACTCTGATGGAACTGTTCAAGGAGAGAAATTATAATGCTCTATCTTTCTGTGAAATTAACCCCGTGTGCTCTGGTGTCATCTGCTATACCTTGAGTTTGTCAAAGTGCAACATTGGACAGGTGAAAATAGGTAGACTTCATTTCTGATATTATTATTATTATTATTATTATTATTATTATTATTATTATTATTATTATTAAGTAGTAATTTACCTTAATTGTGGTTTTAGTAAAGTTTTTTTCAGTACTATTTGTTTCAAATTCTAGTGAGATTTCATAGAAGAGCATGGAACTTGTTTTAAAACACGCCTGTTTTTCACAGGTTATAATATCACAACAAAGCACAGTCACTGTCAGCCTACTCGGGACAGGGACACGTGTGTCTCCCAAATAAAATGATGCAAACTTTCTTCTTTGTGCAATGAGGTGCTCTGATCCAAATGGATAGTTTCCTCGTGATACTTGAGTCGCTCTCAAATGCATTTTATTAAGAAACCGCTTGAATAGTTTCACGGGACTGCCATGGGAAGGTGTGTTTGGGGGGGGGGGGGGGGGGGGGTTTGATTGACAAGTGTGGCGACTAATCGTCGGATTAAGAGGTAAAATACGTCAACGTTTCCTGGAAATTGAGATGGCGTAATGAAGTTACGAGTATCAGATTGAATGATAAGGAAAAGAGACTTTTCCAATTACTCTCCAGCATAGGCAGGCAAGGCTGGAGAAATGCATATTCTCTCTCATTTGTTCCCACTGTAGATATTTGCCAGTGACACATGAAAACAATTATATTTTTTGGATGGCGTCTATGACAAAGAAATCCCACCACACAGATAGGCTAGCTGGCTAGGCAAGCAAGCTGCAGCATTGCAAAAACAATGAAACCTGCCATTTATCTGACTTGAAACCAGGTCCCAAAACCAGTATCACTGGAAAAACACTCAGGGGCTTGCAACAGTCACCTTCTCCTCCTACTCTTTATTACATTTTACTATGGGAAACTGTAATAAAGCGAGGTGTGGTAAAGCATAGTAAAAAGCATGGCATACCATACTATATTAAATGCACAGGAAAAAAAAGCATGATTAAATTGCAAAATGGACCATTCAAGGCGAGTCAAACACACTGGCCAAACAAAAGATTACCTCACATTTGTGAGGAGTGTTGCCCACAATCACATTGTTTAAATGCATTTAATTTTCTCCTGGAGATATACCTAATTCAATTTGTGGGACAACAAGATTACTCAAGATCGCCTGCAGCCTGAATCAACCAAACCAGGGAAGAGAAGACAAGTAGTCACAGGATCCATACATACAGCAGCACCTAAGGACAGCCAGGGCTCAGTTCTGTGGATTCCAAAAGCATTCCCTAGAGATTCCAAATGAATTCCGAAAGCATTCCCTCAAGATTCCAAACAGATTATTTTTACACTTTCACATTGGGTTAATCAAGAACAGAGAAAAACACTTTGATTATATCTCTAACAAGGACCAGAGGTTTGTTTTTTGCAGGGTTATTGGCTGTTAATATATAAAAACCAATCTGGAGTTAGCAAGGGGTCTTTAATAGGGAAAGTCCAGTCCATACACCTATGGCCAAAAGTTTTGCATTACCTATAGAATGAACCCTGATGAATTTATATATATAATTAATTATGTCTCAGTCCTAAAATTCTATGTGATGCATAATGTTGCATGTTTAAATGAAATAAGGTTGGGCGATGGTAGGTGTCCTTTACTGAACCATGCCTCCTGTGTTTTCCCAGTGACAGCAGAGAATAAGGGCTAGCTGAATCGAATCAGGGACTCTGAGCATCGTTACCAGCAATCCCTTAATTGTCCCACTTAATCCCTCAAACATCATTAACCTGCTTCTAATTAGGGGACCAGGAGGATGAACAAAAGGATGCCAGTTCTCCGGGCTTCTCAATATTGCTCTCAGCTGAATGGTACCACTGGACTCAAATGTGTTCATTTAAGCATGACACCAGAATTGTGAAACATAGGGCAAAACACCAGAGTAGTACTTAGTAATGCTTTGTACATTGTGGCAGTCTTGTGAACTCGTAGAAAAGCATAGGGTGCTGCAGTGTATGAAAAGTGCCTTTGAAATGATAGGGCTTGGGGATGCATGCGGAAACATAGAAAACAGCTAAATAAACGATAGAAAAGATAGGATCTCTTATAAGGGCGAACGCAGTGTCTCCTCTTTAGCTCAGCACAGACCAGGTCTGTTCTAATGTGAACCAATTAAACCTCATGAAGTACTTAATTATATAATTAAACCCCGTTAAACCGGGACCGGAACAACTCTCCAGGACCGATTGGATCCCCTGGCTTAGCAGTTAGAGCCGAGGACTGGGAGGTAGGGTTGTGTGCTTGTCGAGGGTGGTTGAATAGAGGGGACCTAGAAGCGGCTCCACTGAGAGGATTGCGAACGGATTGAGTGTTTGGAAGCCGTAATGAGTCGGAGAAAGGAAAAAAAAAAAAGCAGCGTCCTGTGTTAGGATGTGCGGGTAACCAACCCCTCCGGAGCCCTGCCTGCCCCCCTGGTCTTTAAACACAATATAGAAGCGTTAAATCATCATCAGACAGCGTCACCGTGGCCCCTCTCCCCAGCAAGCTGACACAGCGCTCTTTACAACGTTAGCTGCTTTGTCCCTAATAGGATCAGGGGAGGAGCTTAAGTTGTCATCTGATAAAACTAAGCAGCTTGCTGGCTGCGCTGGACCTTCTTAACCAATTTGCACTCAATTAGGGTAATGAGGAAACAAGCAAAGAAGGAGAGCCTTAATATATTAACATGCTGAAATGATTAGAAGCCAGGCTAGACCCGCTTGCTTGCTTGCTGCCGAGGGGAAAATCAATTCGCCATCAGCCCTGCGCTCTCTCAAAAGGCAATTATATTCATTTATTAAAGTGGCTGATTGAGTTAAAGAGTTTAGCGTTATGATTTGCTGAATGTTTACATACACAGTTCTCCCTCTCCCCCTCTCTCTCGCTCTCCATGGCAGTGTGATCTCCACACTTTTTTTTTCTGATTAGAGCAGGGGTGTCCGATCACAGTCTTGAAGGGTCATTCCAGTCCAGGTTTAACAGGTAACATGAGATCATGAACTGCTTCAGGGTCTGGGTGGAGGTTTAATTGATTCAATTAAACAATTCAGAAAAGGGTTGGAACAAAGACTAGGAGTGGAAGAGACCACTTTAGTCAGCCCCGGTTTATTGCTGTGGGTTGTTGTATTAAATGTGTGCAAGGCACAAAGGGAGACGAGGCATCCAGCAGCTCACACTGCCTACTGTAAACAAACTGGTAAGTTAACAACGCCTGTTTTCGATTGCAGTGCACAGGAGGAATGCAACAAAACATGCACCCGGGAATCAGAATGGAACTCGAATTTGACTGTGGGACGCTGCGGCTCTAAATGTGCCGTGGGAACAATGAACACACTAGCTAAAAAGCAGGTGAACTGGGCTGGCTTTCCAACGTTTGCTTTGCATTGATGTTTGCTATTTGCTAAAAAAAAAAAAAGAAGAAAAAGCTGTTAAAGCTTGCAGTAAATAAACCCAGCGCTGTGTGATTTGTCCATTTATTATGGGCTAGCAAGAGATAGCTAGAGATCTTACTGAAATAAAGTCACTAAACCCGTCTCCGCCGCTCAAAAGAGGCGCATTAGCCGGTCCGCACCTAGCCCTTGCTTTGCAGTTACTTACAGCTGAGGCAGTCAAAGCCAACGCAAGAGCACCGCTTCAATTCAATATTATTGGCCTCTGTGTTTTTTTCTCTCAGTTGCTTTCCTCTGCTAGAAACCGACAGAGCTTCTAAAACTTATCTTTAGATTCCATTGAGGTCAGAGGAAATCCACAACATGTCTTTATCCTCTTTAAAAGGTAACGTTGATCTCTGTGACAGTTAGCTCTCTTAGCGCAGCCAAGACCTCGACGCACTTCCCCGGCTTCTCTTAAAGCAGCAGACGCTCTTACTGTCTTTACAATGCGCTAGACACGCTCCAGAAAGCGTGCAGCCTTACACACGAGCATAGCGGAAAATCCTAGCGAAGAATAGTTTAGCATTGCAAAAGGTATGGTGAAGCATATCAAATACGCTGCAAACTATGGTAAATGCATAGTATAATGATCTAGTTCAAAGTTTAATATAATATACTGGAGCCTTATCACAAACATGCAGCCTTAGATTTAGCGCTCTACCGTCTAATTCCAATGGGCATCTACTATTTATTGGACCGATACAGCGCTCTATAACACAACGCTTTCATGAGGAGACAGTTAAACAGGGATTTCCTCACTGGTAAAAGTTCCCCATATTAAAAGCATAGCAAAGTGTAATACAGCATAGTGAAAGCATTGTAAAGAATTGTTAAGCGCTGCAAAGCACATAGGGGTATGGTAAAGCATGGTAATCTACGGGTCTTGGTTGTGCGCTTGACGTTGCTGGTCTGCTACAGTCTATTTTCGTTTTACAGTGTGTGAGAGCTGCGTTTCTATTATAACTGTGTGCTGTCCGAATACAGTAATATCTGCAAACATGTAACACCATACTGTGTTTTATACAGTTGTCCACGTAGGTCAGTGTTAACAGCACGTTATTGTCGTAGTATATTTGTATATTCTCTTGTGCATCGTTGGGCAGTGGAGTAGAAAAAAAACCGTTCCGCGGCTCGCTTTGTCTCTAAAAACAATAGTTTGTTTTTCTTTTTGAAAGAAAGTCTTGTTCCCAGTTTCTTTAGTTGTGTCCCCTCCTGTGGGGACAACGGGAGCTACATTTAGAGCAATTACCGCACCAGACAGCAACTGTCAGTCATTCTTAAAGGGGAAGGCCCTCAAATTAATAAACCCCTTTAATCCACTCGGTCTTGTTCCCATTCTTCCGTGTTCAATTGACATGTGAAGGGCTTAGAACAGATTCGACG